>NC_135856.1:2467752-2485252 GCF_031162955.1 Sander vitreus | reverse complement strand
GATCTGTGCTAAGCTAGGCCAGATGGAGCCGGTTACCTCCAGGATCTGTGCTGCTAGGCTAGATGGAGCCAGTTACCTCCAGGATCTGTGCTAAGCTAGGCTAGATGAGTCAGTTACCTCCAGGATCTGTGCTAAGCTAGGCTAGATGGAGCCGGTTACCTCCAGGATCTGTGCTAAGCTAGGCCAGATGGAGCCGGTTACCTCCAGGATCTGTGCTAAGCTAGGCCAGATGGAGCCAGTTACCTCCAGGATCTGTGCTAAGCTAGGCCAGATGGAGCCGGTTACCTCCAGGATCTGTGCTAAGCTAGGCTAGATGGAGCCGGTTACCTCCAGGATCTGTGCTAAGCTAGGCTAGATGGAGCCGGTTACCTCCAGGATCTGTGCTAAGCTAGGCTAGATGGAGCCGGTTACCTCCAGGATCTGTGCTAAGCTAGGCTAGATGGAGCCGGTTACCTCCAGGATCTGTGCTAAGCTAGGCTAGATGGAGCCGGTTACCTCCAGGATCTGTGCTAAGCCAGGCTAGATGGAGCCGGTTACCTCCAGGATCTGTGCTAAGCTAGGCTAGATGGAGATGTCAGACAGAGTTACAGCACGCACGGAGATGAGAAGGGTATGTCTGGACTTATCTAACTCTGGGGGAGACGGGGAATAAGACAAAGTCCCAATAAGTCGGCGTGGTCCTTTAAGACTTTTTAATTTTTTTTTAAAAAAAGCTTTCAGAAATTTACAATAATTTGGAGGACCCCCTGCACTGACTCTGAGGACCCCCTGGGGGCCCCGGACCCACTGTTGAAGATCCCTGGAGTAAAGTATCCTGTAAACAAAGTTTCAGTTGAAGAACACGGGACATTTTCAGAGCGAGAAGGGAATTTACCTTTAAAGTCGACTTCTCCGTTCCCATCGGTGTCAAATATGTCGATAACTCGCTGCACGAGGGGGTTCTGTTGGAGCTCCGGTAAAGACATGAACTCCTCCACACTCAGGGAGCCGGAGTTATCTAGGTCGAGTTTCTTAAATCTCTTTCCTAGCCTCTTAATCTCATCAGCATCGACTGAAAAGAAACAGAGAAACACAGACAGAGACAGAGAGAGACAGAGAGAGACTTATTTTCAGCGTCTGAAACAAACAGAAGTTTCCAGACAAACAGGAGATTATTTGGATGTTTTCTGAGCAGCAAGTTTGGGCGACACATCTAGTCCATTAAAAACGCCTGCCGTCTACCTGTATCCTATCCGTGTTGCCCGTAGAAACCATTTCCCTCCGTACGACCCGATCAAAACGTACCTGATTTCTTGTTCCTACTGGCCATAGTTGTTCAGTTTCTGGTCTCTCCCTCTGCACCACTTTTGGTTGAACGTTGTGTCTACCCGTGTCTCCTAAACTCAATCTATCAATTTTCTCATTTGTGACATGAAAATCGTACGAGGTCCAATTTCACTGAAACACAATCCCATCAGCTCCTTCAACTTGTGCATGAGCACTAAGCCCCCCTAACACCGGGTCATGTGACGCCTCTTTCAACACTAATCACTCTGCTGATAGCTGGAGAGGTGGGGGCCGTATCGTGTTGGTAACCTGGTAGTTCACGGAGGTACTGTCGCCTGTCCTTTAAATAAAAAAATAAAAATAAAAACCAAAGACTAATTCCACAAGGCTCCAGCAACAAGTGGAGCTCAAAGAAACCATGATATCCATAGAATACGGTATGACAAAGACCATTTTAAATCATTTCAACGGAGTAGAAATGTCAAGAATAAGGAGAATAAAGTCCAAATGCCGAACGTAAACAACCTTTTGACTTGATTGTTACTGCAGCAGCAACAACAGGCCTCCATGTGTATCAGTAACTGGTGTTATGACACAAAACGACCACTAGATGGATCACAACCCAAAGGAATGATTAGAGCAGGGGGGGGTCAAGCTCATTTTCACTACGGGCCACACTGGAAAAAGAGAATCCCGTCCAGGGCCAGACATGTATAGTTTGACATGATTTTATTTCATCGAAAAAGTCAAACATCTTTGACTCAATGATTGCAGGTCTCATATAGTCTTCTCACTTACAGTTTGGTCCACATGAAGACCTGAAAAAGTCAGCAAAAATGTTCCAAAGCTATCCTAGAAGTTAGCAAATCAAGCAAAACAATGATTACATTTCCTAAGCAGGCTAGCACCCAGCTGAAATATGCAAACTCTGCTTCTGTAGGAGTCTCAAAGTCGGCAAATATGCCAAATACAAACATTCCCATGTTTTTGGTTTGGCGCACAACTAGGTGGGCCAAAATGTATTGTGATATGAGGGCCGGATCAGAATGTGCGAGGGGCCCGATTTGGCCCGCGGGCCTCGAGTTTGACACATGTGGATTAGAGACTAAGTTACTGAAGTGCTGCCATGCTGATGCAATCACTTTAATAAACAATGATTGTCTAGCCCACTGGTTCTCAAGCTTTTTTCAATAATGTCCCCCCTTTGAACAGGTTTTTTTAAGCCATGTACCCCCTAACCAGCGTGAATAATGTTTGGGAGAAAAACAAAGTGTCTATAAAGAGGAAGAATACAGCGACGTCAGCGATAGATTCACTAAACTACAGCCTTGGACCTGGAGAACATTTAGCAAAAAATGTCACGTACCCCCTGCAGTCCTCCAGAGGACCCCTAGGGGGACACGTACCCCCTGCAGTCCTCCAGAGGACCCCTAGGGGGACACGTACCCCCTGCAGTCCTCCAGAGGACCCCTAGGGGGACACGTACCCCCTGCAGTCTTCCAGAGTACCCTTAGAGGGACACGTACCCCCTGAAGTCCTCCAGAGGACACCTAGGGGGACACGTACCCCCTGCAGTCTTCCAGAGTACCCTTAGAGGGACACGTACCCCCTGCAGTCCTCCAGAGGACCCCTAGGGGGACACGTACCCCCCGCAGTCCTCCAGAGTACCCCTAGAGGGACACGTACCCCCTGCAGTCCTCCAAAGTACCCCTAGAGGGACACATATACCCCCATTTGAGAGACACTGGTGTAGTTGATAATACGTATTGCATTTGTTGTATGATTGGATGGTAGTATGTTGGAACACTACGGAAACAAGTGTTGGACTTTATTGTCATATCTTTGACATGTTGCAGATGCGTGAGACGTGTCTCTCTTTGCGTCCAATAAACGTCTGTTTGAAGTCAAACTGACGCCGCATAACGTGTCAACACACATGATAACCTGTTAGATAAAGATCCACCTTTGCTCCATATTAACCAGACATCACCCTGGTGTTATGCAATGACCGTGTAAATCAGAGGAAACAAACAGCAGAGCTGCAGTAAGAGGAGGAGCAACACTGGAAAGAGGAGAGCTTCAACGTCACACTCCAGAAATGAAAGTTAAGGTTGTCAGAGTGTCAGCCACGCTGCAGTCGAGACAAGTCTCTGTTTCTCTCTGAAAGAAAACTCAAACTGACTTCATCAGGTCTTTGTCAACAACACAGCAGAGTCTCTGCCAAACACTGGTGAGTACAGCTGATCAGATTTACACTTTCTACAAGCAGGATTAACACTAAACTTCAGCTCTACTCAGGCAGGAAGGTCCTCTCTTTTAATATCTTGTGAAGTTGGTAACAATATAACTATGGCTGTTTGTCTACAGGCCCACTATACAGTAGCTCACTTTAACAGCTTCAAACAGTCTCTCTGTGTCAGTTCTCAGGACTTTAGGAACTTGGAAATGAATGTCTGTGGTTTTCTGTCCGTTTACTGATCGCCTACTGCTCCCTCCATTTCCTCTGGCTGTTTCACAATAAAAGCTTTCAACCAGAGAACCAGTGAAAGGCTTTGAATGTGGGGGAAATAAAATGTGTAGAAGTAAGCAGAACTTTGTTAGCAGTGGTGTTATTAATAAAAACTCTTCTACACAACAGGATGTGGACACATTCGGTGCCCTTTTTTTCAGCGTGGCGAGCTTCAGCTTGTCAGCACGTGTCAACCACGTTTGTGGTTGCTCACAGCTCATCAAAGCACTTATCTAATATGTGTTTATATATATATATATATTGAAATTGCTCCATTTATTTTTCTCTCCAATGAATCGCATTTTTGAGGGGTTCTTGAAAACTCACCAAAACGTGAGTACATGAATCAGGATGAACAGGATGAACAATGTGATATTTTGTGGGTTTTGTGCTCAGGTATGAAAAATTGGCTCAAAAGCGCCCCAAACAGTTGTCAAACAGGAAGTCAGCAATTTTTAATTTACTGTGCAAATGTAGTGCACTTTTCACCATTTCAAGGCATCGTACTTCAACAAACGCCTCCTAGAGATAACATTCGATCGATTTCAAATTACTTTTGTGTAATCTTAAGACCTTATCGATGAAAACTTATTAAAAGCTTTACATTTTTGTTGAAAGACGTGGGCGTGGCATGACAGCCATTTTGTGCGTTTCGCCATGAAATAGGAAATTGTAACTCCAGTGTACACTGTCCAATCTGCCCAAAAAAATTCTTGATAAGAGTCTAGGCCTGAGGACATCTACATGCCAATGTTGACTCATACTCGTAGTGCCACCTGCTGGCAAAAGGAAATCAACCATATATGACAAACATCATCTGATATATGACATTTACAATGTGTGGTCAACACTTGATATTGAGCAACAAAGTGTGGGTCATGTGGGTATACTTTGCCACGCCCCTTCCCTAACTCATGAACCGTTTGGTGTAGATTCTTGTGAGAGCCATTTTTGCACTCAGCAGGCAATTCCTTTTTCCATTGGTGACGGTTTGCCCCGCCACCTTTTTATGAATCATTAACCGTTTGTCATAGACACTTATGGACAATGGAAATGATACGACATGTGCATGGTGTCTGACAGTCTCGCAAAGGCACGGTCGCGCATATCCGCGTCTCGATAACAACCCCAACGTACGGGGAGGTGCGAGGGCCCGTCCATCACTGCTTGCTGCTTTAATTGAAACTGTTTTGGATTTAATGTTTTTCTTTTCTTTCACACTGTGTGTAGATATGGCTGCTGCAAACTATCTGCCATCTGAAGATCAGTTTCTGTGCTCCATCTGTCTGGATGTGTTCACTGATCCTGTCAGCACACCATGTGGACACAACTTCTGCATGAACTGCATCACTGAACACTGGGATACTAATGACCAGTGCCTGTGTCCCATCTGTAAGGAGGGTTTTACCACAAGACCTGATTTGAGGGTCAACACTTTCATCTCTGAGATGGTCGCTCAGTTCAGACAGTCAGCTCAACAGAAAGCCAGCAGCAGCAGCTCAGAGCAACAAGTGTCCAAACCAGGAGAAGTTCCCTGTGACGTCTGCACTGGAACCAAACTGAAGGCCCTGAAGTCCTGCCTGGTGTGTCTGGCCTCCTACTGCGAGACTCACCTGGAGCCTCATCTGACAATGTCAGGCCTGAAAAGACATCAGCTGATCGACCCTGTGGAGAACCTGGAAGGCAGGATGTGTACGAAGCACGATAAACCTCTGGAGCTGTTCTGTAAGACCGACCAGACATGTGTCTGCATGCTCTGCACTGTTTTAGACCACAAGACGCATGATGTTGTTCCTCTGAAAGAAGAATATGAAGAAAAGAAGGTAGAGCTGGGGAAGACAGAGACTGAAATTCGGCAGATGATCCAGAAGAGACGACTGAAGATTCAGGAGATCAAACACTCAGTCGACCTCAGTGAGGAAGATGCAGACAGATAGCAGAAGGTGTTCAGGTCTTCACTTCTCTGAAGGAGTCTGTTGAGAGAGGCCTGAAGGAGCTCATCGACACGATCAAAGAGAAGCAGAAAACAACAGAAAAACAGGCCGAAGCTTTCATCAAAGAGCTGGAACAGGAAATCTCTGAGCTGATGAAGAGAAGCACTGAGGTGGAGCAGGTGTCACGCTCTGAAGACCACCTCCATTTTCTCCAGAGTGTCCAGTCCCTAAACATCCAACAACCTAAACCCACCAAGGACTGGACAGAGGTCAGCGTCCGTCCATCATCATATGAGGGGACTGTGGTGAAAGCTGTGGCTCAGCTGGAGGAGACGCTCAGTAAAGAGATGAAGAAGCTGCTCGCTGAGTCTGAGCTGAAGAGGGTCCAGCAGTATGCAGTGGATGTGACTCTTGATCCTGATACAGCATATCCTAAACTCATCCTGTCTGATGATGTGAAACAAGTGTATCATGGTGATGTGAGGAAGAATCTCCCAGACAACCCAGAGAGATTTTCTTAGTGTGCTTGTGTTTTAGGAAAGCAGAGTTTCTCTTCAGGCAGATTTTACTTTGAGGTTCAAGTTAAAGGAAAGACTGAATGGGATTTAGGAGTGGCCAGAGAGTCGATCAACAGGAAGGGACAAAATCACACTGAGCCCTGAGAATGGTTATTGGACTATATTGTTGAGAAATGGAAATGAGTACAAAGCTGCTGATGGCCCTCCAGTCCTTCTCTCTCTGAAGTCTCCTCCTCAGAAGGTGGGGGTGTTTGTGGATTATGAGGAGGGTCTGGTCTCCTTTTATGACGTAGATGCTGCAGCTCTTATCTACTCCTTTACTGGCTGCTCCTTCACTGAGAAACTCTTCTTATACCTTTGGTCCCTGGTAATAATGATGGTGGTAAAAACTCTGCCCCTCTGATCATCTCTCCTGTCAGAGTAAACTAATCACGTGTGTTATTCATACCTGCAAACTCAGAAGGGCTGAAAAAGGTGACACATTTTATACAGCCCCCCCCCACGAGAAGAAAATGAGAAATGAAAAGACAACATTTTCCCAGTGCCAAAACAATATTTTTAAAACTGTGCTGGTGCCTGAACCGATAAAATAAATAAATATATATATATATATATATATATATATTTAAAAAAGAGAGAGAGAGAGAGACAGAGAGAGAGACAGAGAGAGAGAGACAGAGAGAGGGAGAGAGAGACAGAGAGAGAGACAGAGAGAGAGAGAGAGAGAGAGAGAGAGAGAGACAGAGAGAGAGAGAGAGACAGACAGAGAGAGAGAGAGAGACAGAGAGAGAGAGAGACAGAGAGAGAGAGAGAGACAGAGAGAGAGAGAGAGAGAGAGAGACAGACACAGAGAGAGAGAGAGAGAGAGAGAGACAGACACAGAGAGAGAGAGACAGAGAGAGAGAGAGACAGAGAGAGAGAAGTGCAGGCATTTAATAGCAAGATAGCCTTGCCCAAATCCTTCACAGTGAACTAACATTGTAGGCTAACAAGACAATTTGCTGATCTTACGTTAGCTGACCAGCCGACAAGCTAAACGTTAAACATGGTAACAACAACGTTAGCGAAAAACAATGATATTGTTGGCAGATAACAGCACTTACCTCAAAACTAGTGTCAGTGATTGTGATTGGCTAAATGACTCGCGTGACGTTTTACCAAAAGATATTTTATTGTGAAGAAGACCGCAGTAGGTTTCCCATAAACTCCCGTTAATGGGAAATTGTACAACCCCCCCCCCAAAATAAAAACTCTTCGGATCCACACGATTCACGTGGATGACATTTTCACATTCAAAAAGGTGATTTTCGCTGAAAAGCAACTAGTTTGCAGGTATGGTTATTTCATGTACTGATGAATTATTACTTAAGGGAACAAATGTATATACGTCTAGTTTGCAAAAAAAATAAAAAATAAAGTGGAATAACTTGATTTTTTTCATGTTTCTCTTTGATGTAGAGCCACAGAAAACATTGCTGAATATATATATATGCTTCTTAAAGCTTAATTTAAAAGTCAGGCCTATAACATGCCTTTAGTATCTACAGAACACAATGTGTGGCGTTATACCTGGTATGAAACGCTAACCAATGCTATGCTAACATCCAACAATTTTATTTTTTGTGTGCAAAGTGTTTTGGTTAATTACTGGTCACTTTGGTTAATGTTTTTATTAGTTATGTGCATACTGGTAAGATGGTTAATGAATCAAAGACATCTGTAAAAACCCCCTTACCATTATATCACTTTATCTGCTGTACACCTGACTGTCTTATAGGGTATATCAGCCCTCCTACACAATCTGGACTCTGGTCATAACATCTACATCTTATAACTTATTCCCTGTTATATATTGTTCTTAACATATTATATATTGCCTTGTTTGTCAAGCAATTCTAATAGGTTTACATTCTGGTCTTTTCATCGTCATAGTTAATATTTAATAATAAGCTATTGCACTGCCACCATTGCACACAGTCTACCATAGCACCTTTAATGCTTTAAATTTCCGTGAGTGATTTTTATGTATGCGAGATATATGTGTGTTTGTTGTGTTATGGTTGTCTAAGCTACTCTATCTATCTCAGAAAAAAAAAACAAGCTTCCATGTACACCACTTCCTGGTGTAATTGCACAGAGTGACCACTGGATGGACCCCAACACAAAGACACAACCAGCATGTAATCACTGTGCTGTTCACCAAACACTGATACACCTTCCTGATGACTTTTTACTTGTCCAGATAGTTGTTTGGGCTGCTAGTAGTGTAGAGTATTCTTAACTCTTCCACTTATCACAGGGTGTCTACACAGCTCAGTGCTTCCCCTCAAACAAAGTTAACTCACAAATAAGTTGGGTACAGTATTGCTTCACCTCACGTTAGGCTAGAGAAAACTTGTATGTCTCTAAAATCATGTCCAAACATGAGGAAATGAAACCAAACAGCAGAGCTGCAGTAAGAGGAGGAGCAACACTGGAAAGAGGAGAGCTTCAACGTCACACTCCAGAAATGAAAGTTAAGGTTGTCAGAGTGTCAGCCACGCTGCAGTCGAGACAAGTCTCTGTTTCTCTCTGAAAGAAAACTCAAACTGACTTCATCAGGTCTTTGTCAACAACACAGCAGAGTCTCTGCCAAACACTGGTGAGTACAGCTGATCAGATTTACACTTTCTACAAGCAGGATTAACACTAAACTTCAGCTCTACTCAGGCAGGAAGTTCCTCTCTTTTAATATCTTGTGAAGTTGGTAACAATATAACTATGGCTGTTTGTCTACAGGCCCACTATACAGTAGCTCACTTTAACAGCTTCAAACAGTCTCTCTGTGTCAGTTCTCAGGACTTTAGGAACTTGGAAATGAATGTCTGTGGTTTGGAGTTAGGCTTCACTCCTATTTCCCTGATATTGTTATTATTTACTGATTACTTACCTACATACTGCTTCCTCGATTTCCATTGGCTGCTTCATACTAAAAGCTTTCCCCCAGGGAACCAGCGGGACGCTTTTGACGTGAAGCAGCTAGAGGAAATGCAATGTTTGTCATAAAGTAAGCAGAGTAGGGATTTGGGATGGTGTAAACATTTTCAAATCTGTTTGATATCAAGCCTAACACCAGACCAGAGCGGGATACTGAATTTTACCAGTAGGTGTCGCACTTGTCTCATCCGCCCCCAAGTGAGACTAATGAGGGAGCCCATAATGAGAGTGTAGCTACTGCAGACCACCTGGTGAAATCTGTCTTGGACATAGTGCTACAAGCTGTTGCTTCACAACATAAACACGTAACAGAAAAAAACCATTAAAATCAACATAAAATGAAATCAACATAAACATGAGATCAACAAAGCGTCCTAAGACACAAAAGGAGGACGCACATGACAGTACAGACAACAAGGGATATTCAACAGGGGGTCCTCAGAGTCAATGAAGGGGGGCCTCCAAATGACTTTTGGATTGATTTTTGAACGTTTTTTCAACTAATCCAACATATTATTAGCAAATATAAATCCCCACTGCTTACTGGCGTATTGGTAAGGTATAGTCACTAAGGTAGCCATCCACAGATACAGTTCATCCTAAAGATTTACTGTGCCACATGTATGTTTTAAAATGAAAACATGATTTATAAAATCATGGCAACAATTATAAGGCTATTTAAATAGCTTAGTATTCTATGCAAAAATGGTATATATATATATAAAGGCTTTTAGGCCGCCCAATACGTTATTGTAGGCCCAGTTTAGTATGCTACTTCATTTTACACAATATTATGTGGTAGGGGGTCCCTGCTCAATCTCTCTTTCAGTTAAGGGGTCCTTGGCTTAAAAAACGTTGCTGCTTTAGTCGGTTTGTTTTACATCTCGGCACATGGAATCTTTTTCCTGATGGCAGAAACTCATATTCAGGAAAGAGAGGGTGTAGAGAGTCCGCAGTGATTCTTTCGGCTTGTTTTCTAAGGTAATGCGCCTCTAAGCTATGACTGTTTTTTTCCCGCAGTGTTTAGACTTTGCCATGTCTTTTTCAGCTCACAAATTTGGTCCGCTTAAAACCAGCTATTCATGTGGATTTTTGATTTTGTAGCTTTTCTTTTATTGTCCATATTATGTGCGTGATGTCTTTAAAGCGTAACTCTCGCCAAAATGCAACCTAGGGTCTTTTTGTGAATGTACCCGAGTCAAACAACAGGAGCTACGGTGAGTTGTTCAAAACCTCTTTTTAGTAAACTCTGGGTACCAACCAGTGTTGTCAGTGCTGTGGTTAAGGTGTAGAGCTCCTGGTGATACTTGGAGCAAAGTCTCATGTTGTGTCGAGCCTTCTTAGTGGTTTAAACATAGATATTTTGAGGCTAGCATCAAAGTGCCCCTAGCTCTCCCATTCAAAAGGCCATTTGACCCAAAAACGAAAATAAGTTAAAGGGGCTGTAGGTAGGATTGTGAAGATCCAGGACTTAGCCAAAGAAGAACATTGAGAACTTCTCAGTCCCTCCCCCCTTTCTGCTGAAGCCCAAAACGGTCTCCTAAGCCCCTCCCCCCACAAGGGAGAATGAATGCGTGTGCATGAGCAGTGATTGACACGCAGTTAGACACCCCCCCCCTGGCCCTGATTGGTGCATCTGAACAGTTAGACACCCCCCCTGGCCCTGATTGGTGCATCTGAACAGGCTGTAGGTGGAGCCAGAGGAGACCAGCTTCATGTAGTTCTACGGGAACATAGGGTCAGTTTCAGCAAATACGACAGAAAGATAGTAAGAAAGTCTTACCTACTGCACCTTTAGAGTGCCCATATTATGAAAAAAACACTTTTTCTAGGATTTGGGGTGTTATTTTGTGTCTCTAGTGCTTCCACACGCAGACACACTTAGAAAAACAACCCTCCATGCTGTTCTGAGTGAGATACGGTTTCTGAATGTGTCCTGCCTTCAGTCTCTGGGTGAGCTGGTCAACATCAGCACGGCTTTTGACGTCACAAGCCGAAACGAGCTGGCTAACCGCAACCGTTAGCTCGTAGCGTTAGCGTTAACGCTAGCATGCTACCTCGTTCTCAATAGCAAAGCACTGCTACAACACACACCAGTTCACCATCATCTACTAAAGAACTACTTCCATGTGCGCCCTCATTTAGAAGAAGTCTCCCAGCTAATCCTGCCTTGTAACTGACTGAAGGTGGAGAAACAGCCTCTTTTACTGTCTATGGAGCTAGCTAGCTGACATGAGCTACATCTGAGCTACTGAGCATGTGCGAGAGCAATCAAAGATAGTACAGAAGCAGAAGAGAGGTCTCACTCTGTAGCTAAAACAGAGACCAGCTGAAAAGAGGATCTGCAGCAGTGAGAGAGAGCTGGGCAGTACAACAACAATATGGTGTTTTTTGCTAATTAAACCATGTAAACCTATTCTGGTACAACCTTAAAATACAATTATGAACCTGAAAATGAGCAGAATATGGGCGCTTTCAATCTTAAAAGTGGTGCTTCCGTCCTAAATATGCTTTTAAACGAAAGTTTGACTCGGGTACATTCACAAAAAGACCCTAGGTTGCATTTTGGCGAGAGTTAGGCTCTAAGCAGCAGCTAGTTTTACCACAGAAATAAGAGTGGCGGTGAGCTTGACCGCAGTCTATTCCTGTGAAAGAAAGTTGTAAGCTGCTACAGTTTGCTGCTCTTCTGCATCACAGATATTAAAGTACACCTGACTACAAGAGATATTGGGCGAATCTCTTTCTTGAGTTCAAATATTTCAACTCACGCAAATTCCTAGTGTGAATTACGTGAACCTCTGCATTGACTTTGTATGTAAGCGCGCCGCTAAAGTTGTGTGAAGCTTGTTCGGTGTATATGCACTAACAGAGTGACTACAATTATGTTGGCTGCTTGAAGCATGGCGCAAATATCCCATCCCTATCAAAACATGCATGCATATATGCAATTAAACATGACCTACTGTACTACTGTACAAGTATTTTTCAAGTATAACATACTGTATATACTTGAAAAAAATAATAAAAACTATTTTAAATAAAATGTTTTTCTTTTCTTCCACACTATGTGTAGATATGGCTGCTGCAAACTATCTGCCATCTGAAGATCAGTTTCTGTGCTCCATCTGTCTGGATGTGTTCACTGATCCTGTCACCACATCATGTGGTCACAACTTCTGCAAAAACTGCATCACTGAACACTGGAATACTAATGACCAGTACCTGTGTCCGATGTGTAAAAAGGTTTTCAACACAAAACCTGAGCTGCTCATCAACACTTTCATCTCTGAGATGGTCGCTCAGTTCAGACAGTCAGCTCAACAGAAAGCCAGCAGCAGCAGCTCAGAGCAACAAGTGTCCAAACCAGGAGAAGTTCCCTGTGACGTCTGCACTGGAACCAAACTGAAGGCCCTGAAATGCTGTCTGGTGTGTCTGGCTTCCTACTGTGAGACTCACCTGGAGCCTCATCTGACAATGTCAGGTCTGAAAAGACATCAGCTGATCGACCCTGTGGAGAACCTGGAAGGCAGGATGTGTACGAAGCACGATAAACCTCTGGAGCTGTTCTGTCAGACCGACCAGACATGCGTCTGCATGCTCTGCACTGTTTTAGACCACAAGATGCATGATGTTGTTCCTCTGAAAGAAGAATATGAAGAAAAGAAGGTAGAGCTGGGGAAGACAGAGGCTGAAATTCAGCAGATGATCCAGAAGAGACGACTGAAGATTCAGGAGATCAAACACTCAGTCGACCTCAGTGAGGAAGATGCAGACAGAGAGATAGCAGAAGGTGTTCAGGTCTTCACTTCTCTGAAGGAGTCTGTTGAGAGAGGCCTGAAGGAGCTCATCAACACGATCAAAGAGAAGCAGAAAACAACAGAAAAACAGGCCGAAGCTTTCATCAAAGAGCTGGAACAGGAAATCTCTGAGCTGATGAAGAGAAGCACTGAGGTGGAGCAGGTGTTACGCTCTGAAGACCACCTCCATTTTCTCCAGAGTGTCCAGTCCCTAAACATCCAACAACCTCCACTCACCAAGGACTGGACAGAGGTCAGCGTCCGTCCATCATCATATGAGGGGACTGTGGTGAAAGCTGTATCTCAGCTGGAGGAGACGCTCAGTAAAGAGATGAAGAAGCTGCTTGAGTCTGAGCTGAAGAGGGTCTAGCAGTATGCAGTGGATGTGACTCTTGATCCTGATACAGCACATCCTAATCTCATCCTGTCTGATGATGGGAAACAAGTGAATCATGGTGATGTGAGGAAGAATCTCCCAGACAACCCAGAGAGATTTTCTTATTGTGCTTGTGTTTTAGTAAAGCAGAGTTTCTCTTCAGGCAGATTTTACTTTGAGGTTCAAGTTAAAGGAAAGACTGAATGGGATTTAGGAGTGGCCAGAGAGTCGATCAACAGGAAGGGACAAATCACACTGAGCCCTGAGGATGGTTATTGGACTATATGGTTGAGAAATGAAAATGAGTACGAAGCTCTAGCTGCCCCTCCAGTCCTTCTCTCTCTGAAGTCTCCTCCTCAGAAGGTGGGGGTGTTTGTGGATTATGAGGAGGGTCTGGTCTCCTTTTATGACGTAGATGCTGCAGCTCTTATCTACTCCTTTACTGGCTGCTCCTTCACTGAGAAACTCTTCCCATACTTTAGTCCCGACAGTAATGAGGGTGGCAAAAACTCTGCACCTCTGATCATCTCTCCTGTCAGAGTAAGATTTTTTTTTATTATACACATGTATCCCATTACGTAGGGATTATCTCCTCAACAATGCATTATGTCTCACGCCATTCAAACCTATGGTAAACCAACAGACATTTATTTTACCTTTACAGGGTCGCTAGGGGGCTGAAGCTGATCCCAGCTGTCACTGGCCGAGAAGCGGGGTACACCTTGGACACCAGTGACTTATAGGGGTAGCAGAGGAAAAAGCCAGAGGACCTTGGAGAAAACCCAATGCTGACATTGGGAGAACATGCAAACTCCACACAGAAGGGCACAAGTTGGCCAGCGGCTTTGAACCCAGAACCCTCTTGATATGGGGCGACAGACCTAACTGCTGCCGCGACACCAAATATCCCGCTCCAAATTTAGGGTTGGGTACCGAAACCCGGTGCTAATACGGCACCGGTGCCTAAACGACCGGTATCTACTAGACCGAATTGCAACGCGGATTTCGGTGCCTCATTTCGGTAAATCTGCTCTACGATGCTCTGAAACAGACGTTAGAGGCAACAGGAACATCGCTGCACGTGACGCTAGTTAACACTTCACTTGGCAGCAGGTAACGTTAGCCTACCGTTAGCTAGCAGCTGGATTAAACACGGTTAAAATGCTGACAGCTAAACGGTGTAAAGGGTGTCTGTATTTCACTGTGTAGGATTCAAACATCGGGACGTTAAGCAGGGTGCAGCTGCCGTAGTGCCGTTGTCGGAAAAACAACACAGACGTGGTGCATTCACTTGAAACTAGTAAGCCTCGTGGTGCATTCAAAGTTATTGTAAAACACCCTATTTTTTTAAGTTTTGGTTCAGGCACCGGTACCTTTTTAAAAATATTGTTTTAGCACCGGTATCGGTAAAAGCCCAAACGATACCCAGCCCTACTCAAATGATCATTATTTTTACCTATTTTTTACATTACATTCAGACGACGGTTTTATCCAAAGTGACTGACAATTTCTATATATGTCAGAGGTAACACGCCTCTGGAGGGGTTAAGTGTCTTGCTCAGGGACACATTGGTTGATGTATCGCAGTGGGAATCGAACCCAGATCTCCCACACCAAAGGCATGGGTCATATCCACTGCAGTGCTTTGTCTACAGAACAAAGTATGTGTCGTCATACTTGGTATGTAAGGGTTAATGGACAAGTTAATAAATAGAAAAGATAGCAACAGATCTATCTTGTCTGAAAGGTGGTTTAGATAATTACTGGTCACTACGGAAAGTTTGTATACATCTTGTAGAAATGTACATATTCATAATTTGTATCTTCATTTTCTATCTTTTTACTGCGGTGATTTACACTTTAATGATTTTTTTGTTATATGTATCCCACAGACATTTATTTTCACTTGCAGAAAACATAAGATAACAAATATGTCAAGATGCAGTTTGAGTCAATTTGCAAAAATATCTAGTTTTTTATGTATTTCATTGTGTCATAAAGTGGAAGGCCTATTACATGCCTACAGTGTCTACAGAACACAGTATGTTTCGTTATACCGGGTATAAAATGTGGATGGATGGATGCTAAAAGAAATTTTCTATCTTGTCTGAAAGTGTTTTGGTTAATTACTGGTGACTTTGGCCAATTATTAGTTATTAGTTAATACTGGTAAGATGGCGTATGATTCAAAGAAATCTGTAAATATGTGAATGTAAAATAAAAACTGTAAAATAAACCAGTTGTTGAAGACAAGGCCTGAGTAAGCAGTGACTTGAGCAGCAAACACTGAACAAAAAAGCTGGTTTATACATAAGTTGTATTTCATTTAGGGATGCACCAAATCCGGCGGCAAAAACCGAACTTGTCAAAAAGCCCAATATTCAGCCGAATCCTGTATTCGGTGCATCCCTAATTTCATTATTGCTACAGTTTAATGTTGTAATCCTTAAGATTTCAGTCCTCAATTGATTTGGCGACACCCCTGGTTATTGGTGGAAATAGCAAGTGTGGTTTAATACAACAGCAAACACTTGTGTTGAGCAACTGCTTAGTCAGAACTACAACAGAAGAGCAGCTGCAGCAAAAATAGACCAGGGGCATAGAAATAGCAGAGCTCATGCATCCAGTGAACATATGCACAGGCAAGAATGGCAGCAGATTGGTTTTTAGTAGCCTTTAAAAAAGCCAAATGTGACACAGCCATGTGTGGGGATTCCTCCAGAAGTGTCCCGATTCTTAAAAAGCACCATTTGGATGAGATCGTCACACACCATTAAAAGACGCCCTCTGGAGTGATAGATAGTTTACAGCCATGTTTACTGGCTTGCAGTCTTTTCTTTCTCTGCCTGTGCCGCCCACACCCTCTTGTGCTTGCAAGATACAAAGAAAATGATGACCCACTTATAAACGGGGTGCCTCCAGAGCGCTTCTAGAGGGCGAAAGCTCTACAGGGTACCTTAGAATGTAAATTATTTGTTATTCTGTGATGGGCTGAGTGGGTGACTTAAGCAAGGCAGCTTTGATTTTAACAGGGAAAGCAGCTGCAGTGAACTACTGTTCCTGAAAGAAAAAATAAGGGTGGGGAGTCGAGGCGTGACGGCATCGGGGAACTCCCATAAATATCCCTGAGCAGGCTTAGTCTGTCAGTTGACTGGAGAAATACAGCCCCATCTGAACCCCGCTGCTCATGGCTCCCTGTTTCAGGCCGTCACCCCAGACACCTTGTCAAATACCAGTGAGGTTTGGTGAGTGCTGAGACACCTGAGAGCTGCCGGTGCGACTTCTGGCAAAAGCCCAAAAGTCAACTGCAGTAATCGGAGACACCTTGGCCACACAACAGGGTCTAGACTTTCTCACAGGAGTTTCCCCTATAACTGTACAAGCCTGGCTGGCCGCCAGGCCAACAGGAACCCCCCCCTGCACTATGAGTTCCTGTATGGTTTCAGCGCGATTTAATTTCAGCTGCCTGCCACCTGAATACACTGTGAAAAAGCCCAGTCTCGGGAGACAATACGGGGGTCGTAAACGTCAAACAAACACTAGAGGCATAGGCTGCGCACCAGTGTATTCAGGGGGCAGGCAGCTAGCGGATCAAGGACAGACGCCTGACACTGAAACCATGCCTGAACTCACAGTGCACCTTTAAATGCTACATGCTTGTAAGGAAATAACAGGAGTACCAGCTTTAAAAGTCACGCATTTTCTTCTAAGATAAGTGCTGTGCCGATCCGCCAGGCTAAAGCATTCATCCGAGGGGAAACACTGGCACAGAATACAAAACCAAAAGATTTTGGTGTCCACTTTACAGGCCACAAGGTTCAAGAAAAGTCTGAGCTGTTTATGGGAATCAACAGGCAGCATGACAGGCAGGTTTGGTGTCCTATCTTGCACCCGGTGCAGCGCAGAGCAAAGCCCGACCCAAGTTTCTTTGCTAGTTAAAGACCGACGCAGTTGTCAATTTCCCGTCCAGCGCCCGCGTCGTTTAAATAGAAAATGCACCTGCACCCATCTGTGGCCCATGGGCGTGCTGGTCTTACAGGGAGGTGTGTTCAGGTGCATTCTGGGCGTGCTGGTCTTACAGGGAGGTGTGTTCAGGTGCATTCTGGGCGTGCTGGTCTTACAGG
>NC_135856.1:2435252-2462752 GCF_031162955.1 Sander vitreus | reverse complement strand
AGGGCGTGGATGTATGGGTACAGGGCGTGGATGTATGGGTACAGGGCGTGGATGTATGGGTACAGGGCGTGGATGTATGGGTACAGGGCGTGGATGTATGGGTACAGGGCGTGGATGTATGGGTACAGGGCGTGGATCTATGGACACAGGGCGTGGATGCACGGGTACAGGGCGTGGATGCAGGGAGTGGATGTACGGGTACAGGGCGTGGATGTACGGGTACAGGGCGTGGATGTATGGGTACAGGGGCGTGGATGTATGGGTACAGGGAGTGGATGTACGGGTACAGGGAGTGGATGTACGGGTACAGGGAGTGGATGTATGGATACAGGGCGTGGATGTATGGATACAGGGCGTGGATGTATAGGTACAGGGCGTGGATGTATGGATACAGGGCGTGGATGTATGGATACAGGGCGTGGATGTATGGGTACAGGGCGTGGATGTATGGGTACAGGGCGTGGATGTATGGACACAGGGCGTGGATGTATGGGTACAGGGCGTGGATGTATGGATACAGGGTGTGGATGTATGGATACAGGGCGTGGATGTATGGGTCACAAGGCGTGGATGTATGGATACAGGGTATAGATGTATGGGTACAGGGCGTGGATGTATGGGTACAGGGCGTGGATGTATGGGTACAGGGCCAGGCAGCATGACAGAGACAACAGCAGGACAGAGAACACTACAGGAGGGCTTTCACCAGCGACCTGGATAGCTGCTGGTTAGTAAATACGCAGGAACACCAACAGCGGGAGGAAGCGTGGGTTAATATGTGGATTATTATGGGATGTCTACACAACTGTGTGACTCGATTGACTTCAAACAGTTCTCCACTTTACTCGAACCAAAGTAGAAAACACCTGTTGATGTCTTCTTTAGTCTGTTGGTTATTTAGGGTTTTTTCCTGGAACTCGTCACTTACACATTTTGCACATACTGCAGCGTCTTGTGTAGACTGTTTACATGTTTATGACCATATGTAGGCTGCATGTTATGTACCGGTGTTATTGTTCAATACATTGTGAATACATATTTCTAAAAGTGTATGATGTTTTTGTTGAGTTATTATTACACAATACTTTTTCTGACCTTTTTGAATCCCCCGACAAATAACCCATATTACAAAAAAGACTAAAACTAATAAAAAACTAAACTAAAACTAAGCATTTTCAGTATATATATATAAAAAAGGTGACTATTCTAGTCTTGTTCTTGGCTAATTGTTGTGTGTTGTTCATTATGCATGAGCGACAGAATGATCTGGACTCGGGGAAACTAGGCCAACGTGCCGCCTTGATTTGCTTCGTCTCATCTCTCGAGGACTTGAATCAGGCTGCTCGGCCGAGGCAGCACATTTTCCTCCTCGACTGGTAACGGCAGCCACGTTAACTCTCAATCACGTCAACGGGCCACGTGTGAGGTTTATTCTGCCCGGTTGCACATCAAATAATGACCCAACGCCCAAAGTGACACCTTCACAGTGTTTGTTTTGTTTAACGGACACATAAAATAGAAAATAAGATGAAAAGAAGAAAGAAAAGAAGGAAGTTAACTGTCACATATGATGCAAAACAGCACTTAAGGGTAACTTTCAACCGTATTTCTCCAAGTTTTTGTGTCTAAGTGACTGATGGGAACAACAATCTCTGACGTTGGTCCAGTATTAAGAGAGATCTCTGCAGTCTGCAGCAGAGAAACAAGCTGCAATGTGAGTTAATAGTAATTGTCCAGCTTGTATTTACCTTCACTAAAGTGCTCGTTTAGCCGCTGACGGACTCAGATTATTATTATAAGTGTCTGACAACATTATGGGAAGGATTCCTACAGAGATAGACCTTTAAATCCTCTTAAAGACCTTTCTGTTTAACCAGAAACAGCTCTGAGGTCGCTAGCGCTAAACCCACCAGACTCCATTTAAAAAGACAGTACTTTTAGCGTGTATAGAGCCAACATATTTCCACATGTAAATCTGTAAACTATGTGGTTATTATAACTAAAACTAGAGTTGTGATGGTTGTAGCAGTGGAAAGACGACCCAAAACGGCTTTTCATAGTTTTATTTTGTTTCTGTCGACTTTGAATGAAGTGTGTTTCACGATGCTAAAAGTCCTGATTATTAACATGGAGTCTGGTGGGTTTAGCAAACGCAATTTGCTGGATGTTTTTATGTTATGTAACAGAAAGGTCGACCTCCTTAGAAATCCTTTCCATAATCTAGTCAGACATTTAGAATAATAATCTGAGTCTGTCAGCGGCTAAAACAGAACTTTAGTGAAGGTAAATACAAGCTGGACAATTACTATTAACTCACATTGCAGCTTGTTTCTCTGCTGCAGACTGCAGAGATCTCTCTTAATACTGGACCAACGTCAGAGATTGTTGTTCCCATCAGTCACTTAGACACAGAAACACAGGAACACAGGAACACACAGGAACATACAGGAACATACAGGAACATAGGAACACAGGAACACAGGAACACAGAAACATAGAAACATAGGAACATAGGAACATAGGAACACAGGAACACATAGGAACATACAGGAACACACAGGAACACACAGGAACATAGGAAAACACAGGAACATAGGAACACACAGGAACATAGGAAAACATAGGAACACAGGAACACAGGAACATAGGAACACACAGGAACATAGGAACACAGGAACATAGGAACACACAGGAACATAGGAACACAGGAACATAGGAACACACAGGAACACACAGGAACACATAGGAACATAGGAACACAGGAACACAGGAACATAGGAACACATAGGAACACAGGAACAGGAACACAGAACATAGGGAACACAGGAACATAGGAACATACAGGAACATACAGGAACACACAGGAACACAGGAACACAGGAACATAGAAACATAGGAACACAGGAACACACAGGAACACACAGGAACATAGGAACACACAGGAACATAGAAACATACAGGAACACACAGGAACACACAGGAACATAGGAACACACAGGAACATAGGAACACAGGAACATAGGAAACATAGGAACACACAGGAACATAGGAACATAGGAACACACAGGAACACAGGAACATAGGAACACAGGAACACAGGAACATAGGAACACACAGGAACACATAGGAACATAGGAACACAGGAACATAGGAACACAGGAACATAGGAACACAGGAACATAGGAACACAGGGAACACAGGAACACACAGGAACATAGGAACACAGGAACACACAGGAACATAGGAACACAGGAACACACAGGAACACACAGGAACATAGGAACATAGGAACACACAGGAACATAGGAACACAGGAACACAGGAACATAGGAACATAGGAACATAGGAACACACAGGAACATAGGAACACAGGAACATAGGAACACAGGAACACACAGGAACATAGGAACACACAGGAACACAGGAACATAGGAACACAGGAACATAGGAACACACAGGAACATAGGAACACAGGAACACACAGGAACACACAGGAACACACAGGAACATAGGAACACATAGGAACACACAGGAACATAGGAACACAGGAACATAGGAACACATAGGAACACACAGGAACATAGGAAAACATAGGAACACAGGAACACAGGAACACATAGGAACACAGGAACATAGGAACACAGGAACATAGGAACACACAGGAACATAGGAAAACATAGGAACACAGGAACATAGGAACACAGGAACATAGGAACACAGGAACATAGGAACACAGGAACATAGGAACACACAGGGAACACAGGAACATAGGAACACACAGGAACACAGGAACATAGGAACACAGGAACACATAGGAACACAGGAACATAGGAACACAGGAACATAGGAACATAGGAACACAGGAACACAGGAACATAGGAACATAGGAACACACAGGAACATAGGAACACACAGGAACATAGGAACATAGGAACACAGGAACATAGGAACACACAGGAACATAGGAACACAGGAACACAGGAACATAGGAACACACAGGAACATAGGAACACACAGGAACATAGGAACACACAGGAACATAGGAACACAGGAACATAGGAACACACAGGAACATAGGAACACACAGGAACACAGGAACACACAGGAACACAGGAACATAGGAACACAGGAACACAGGAACATAGGAACACAGGAACATAGGAACACAGGAACACAGGAACATAGGAACACAGGAACACACAGGAACATAGGAACACAGGAACACACAGGAACATAGGAACACATAGGAACACAGGAACACACAGGAACATAGGAACACAGGAACACACAGGAACATAGGAACACAGGAACATAGGAACACACAGGAACATAGGAACATAGGAACACAGGAACATAGGAACACACAGGAACATAGGAACATAGGAACATAGGAACACAGGAACACACAGGAACATAGGAACACACAGGAACATAGGAACACACAGGAACATAGGAACATAGGAACACAGGAACATAGGAACATAGGAACACACAGGAACACAGGAACATAGGAACACACAGGAACATAGGAACACAGGAACACAGGAACACAGGAACATAGGAACACAGGAACATAGGAACACACAGGAACATAGGAACACAGGAACATAGGAACACACAGGAACACAGGAACACACAGGAACATAGGAACACACAGGAACATAGGAACACACAGGAACATAGGAACACACAGGAACATAGGAACACACAGGAACATAGGAAAACATAGGAACACAGGAACACACAGGAACACAGGAACATAGGAACACACAGGAACACAGGAACACACAGGAACATAGGAACACACAGGAACACACAGGAACATAGGAACACAGGAACACAGGAACATAGGAACACAGGAACACAGGAACATACAGGAACACAGGAACACATAGGAACACACAGGAACACACAGGAACATAGGAAAACACAGGAACATAGGAACACATAGGAACACACAGGAACACAGGAACACAGGAACATAGGAACACATAGGAACACACAGGAACATAGGAACACAGGAACACACAGGAACATAGGAACACAGGAACATAGGAACACACAGGAACATAGGAACACAGGAACACACAGGAACATAGGAACACAGGAACACACAGGAACACACAGGAACATAGGAACACATAGGAACACACAGGAACACAGGAACACATAGGAACACACAGGAACACACAGGAACATAGGAACACAGGAACATAGGAACACACAGGAACATAGAAACATAGGAACACAGGAACACACAGGAACACACAGGAACATAGGAACACACAGGAACATAGGAACACATAGGAACACAGGAACATACAGGAACACAGGAACATACAGGAACATAGGAACACACAGGAACATAGGAACACAGGGTCCAGGCTGAAAAAAACGGTAGTTACCCTTTAACAAGGGACGTAACGATGAACGTGAATCAGTAAATGTATATAAATGTGTAAAAGATAAAAACCGGTTGAGATAAAATAAATAAATAGTGATTTAGTTTTTAAACGTCCTAGAGCGTAATCTACTTTAGATTTCACCTGTTTGACTTCAGACGTCACCACGTCTTCTTAGTTTATTTATTTGAAGAGTTTTTTCTATTTTATTTTGATCGAGAATTTTTTTATAAAATATATATATATATAATTAAGTCTCTTTTATATAGGCCTTAGTGGTCCCCTAATACTGTATCTGAAGTCTCTTTTATATAGGCCTTAGTGGTCCCCTAATACTGTATCTGAAGTCTCTTTTATATAGACCTTAGTGGTCCCCTAATACTGTATCTGAAGTCTCTTTATATAGGCCTTAGTGGTCCCCTAATACTGTATCTGAAGTCTCTTTTATATAGACCTTAGTGGTCCCCTAATACTGTATCTGAAGTCTCTTTTTATATAGACCTTAGTGGTCCCCTAATACTGTATCTGAAGTCTCTTTTATATAGGCCTTAGTGGTCCCCTAATACTGTATCTGAAGTATCTTTTATATAGACCTTAGTGGTCCCCTAATACTGTATCTGAAGTCTCTTTATATAGACCTTAGTGGTCCCCTAATACTGTATCTGAAGTCTCTCTTATATAGACCTTAGTGGTCCCCTAATACTGTATCTGAAGTCTCTCTTATATAGACCTTAGTGGTCCCCTAATACTGTATCTGAAGTCTCTTTTATATGCAGCTTATTCTGTGAAAAGAAATCCTGAGAAGAGGGCTGCTCGATTATGGAAATAGATCATGATCACGATTATTCATTGACTTTTGGAAAGACGTTGCAATTATTGAAGTTTAAAAAAAAGTCAAAATAATCTTTGTACTCGATTATTTGGTTTTTGTGATCATTAGGAGCTGAAATCGTAATCGCGATTAACATTTCAATTAATTGCACAGCCCTAAATCGTAGTTTCGTGTGGTTTGGTTTGGTTTGGAGCTGCACGATATGAGGAAAACATGCAATAACGTTGTTGCGTGTCAGGTTAACGATATCAGTTGCGATACTCAACCCTCATGTTGTCTTTGGGTAGCCTGGTCCTACCAGACTCTCGTACATTTCATTACGTAGGAGGGCGGAGCCAGGCTGGGGTTTTTTTAAATAACATGTACCGTATTTTCAGGACTATAAGTCTCACTTCTTTTCATACTTCGGCTGGTCCTGCGACTTCTAGTCAGGTGCGACTTATATATAAAAATATATATAATGTAAGATGTTTTGAATGTTATTTCATGCTGAAAACATCACCGTCTACAGCCGCGAGAGGCGCTCTAGGCTTGTGACGACTATATGCTGCTCCTAAAGACAACTGAGAAAGAAAAGACATGCAATCAACCAATCAGAGGTCATCTCCCATTCCCTGTAAAAGCCAGGCGCGTTTGGACCTTGGAGCATTGCTGTTATGATGGAGGATTTGCACCGTAATATTTGTATTTGTAATCTTCTGCATGTGTGTGTGTGTGTGTGTGTGTGTGTGTGCTGCTGTGCGTCCCTGTGTGTGTAACAAGTATAGTGTGCACGTGCTGTGCACGAGCCTAGGAGCATTTTACTAATGCTCTGTTAAAATAACAATGAAATGCTGCGTTATTGACTTTAGACCAGGTTTTTGTTGGTCAATGGTGCCATCACTTCCCACTGCCTCAAGATAGCAATACTCCCAGAATGCACCTGAACACACCTCCCTGTAAGACCAGCACGCCCAGAATGCACCTGAACACACCTCCCTGTAAGACCAGCATGCCCAGAATGCACCTGAACACACCTCCCTGTAAGACCAGCACGCCCAGAATGCACCTGAACACACCTCCCTGTAAGACCAGCACGCCCAGAATGCACCTGAACACACCTCCCTGTAAGACCAACACGCCCAGAATGCACCTGAACACACCTCCCTGTAAGACCAGCACGCCCAGAATGCACCTGAACACACCTCCCTGTAAGACCAGCACGCCCAGAATGCACCTGAACACACCTCCCTGTAAGACCAGCACGCCCAGAATGCACCTGAACACACCTCCCTGTAAGACCAACACGCCCAGAATGCACCTGAACACACCTCCCTGTAAGACCAGCACGCCCAGAATGCACCTGAACACACCTCCCTGTAAGACCAGCACGCCCAGAATGCACCTGAACACACCTCCCTGTAAGACCAGCACGCCCAGAATGCACCTGAACACACCTCCCTGTAAGACCAGCACGCCCAGAACGCACCTGAACACACCTCCCTGTAAGACCAGCACGCCCAGAATGCACCTGAACACACCTCCCTGTAAGACCAGCACGCCCAGAATGCACTTGAACACACCTCCCTGTAAGACCAGCACGCCCAGAATGCACCTGAACACACCTCCCTGTAAGACCAACACACCCAGAATGCACCTGAGCACACCTCCCTGTAAGACCAGCACGCCCAGAATGCACCTGAGCACACCTCCCTGTAAGACCAGCACGCCCAGAATGCACCTGAACACACCTCCCTGTAAGACCAGCACGCCCAGAATGCACCTGAACACACCTCCCTGTAAGACCAGCACGCCCAGACCCACGAGACACGTTCGTCCAACCAGCTGCCGGTTTTCATTTTTTGGGCGACAACACAACTGCCTTTTCTGCTGACGGCCGGCCGTCTGGTCGGTGTGTCTGGGCCTTTAAACTAGGAAAGACACTTGCGTCGGGCTTTGCGCTGCCCGCAAGATAAGGGTTAGGGTCCTGGGTGTCTGTCGCGATGGGTTTACAGTTGATATCACGATGACAATTAAAAAAAAAAAGATAAGATTGTGCAGCCCCCAGTGTGGATCTTGAACACGTGCCTTGTCCTGCAAATATACAGTTTCAAAAAGACTATTTTGTTTTCCTCAATCCGTTTCATTTCAGATCTAATTATTCTGTTTGGGACTTTGACTGAAGAGTTGATTTTGGTTTTCTTTGACTGCTGTGCCAGCCGCTCAAACATTCCTCGGGTGGGGAGGGGGGGGGAACTCCCCGAAGTAGAGGTCTGTTCCAGCTTGTTTTCTGACACCGAGTCCAACACACATCTTGGCTCTGATCGCAGGCGTCACATGGGCCCTGAACACAACACGGCGTTTCCTTTTTATCTTGTACTTGTTGAGTTTGTCTTGCACGTTAATTTTAAAGGTCTTATGACATGGTGCTCTTTGGATGCTTTTATATAGACCTTAGTGGTCCCCTAATACTGTATCTGAAGTCTCTTTTATATAGACCTTAGTGGTCCCCTAATACTGTATCTGAAGTCTCTTTTATATAGACCTTAGCGGTCCCCTAATACTGTATCTGAAGTCTCTTTTATATAGGCCTTAGCGGTCCCCTAATACTGTATCTGAAGTCTCTTTTATATAGACCTTAGCGGTCCCCTAATACTGTATCTGAAGTCTCTTTTATATAGACCTTAGTGGTCCCCTAATACTGTATCTGAAGTCTCTTTTATATAGACCTTAGTGGTCCCCTAATACTGTATCTGAAGTCTCTCTTATATAGGCCTTAGTGGTCCCCTAATACTGTATCTGAAGTCTCTCTATATAGACCTTAGTGGTCCTCTAATACTGTATCTGAAGTCTCTTTTATATAGACCTTAGTGGTCCCCTAATACTGTATCTGAAGTCTCTTTTATATAGACCTTAGTGGTCCCCTAATACTGTATCTGAAGTCTCTTTTATATAGACCTTAGTGGTCCCCTAATACTGTATCTGAAGTCTCTTTTATATAGACCTTAGTGGTCCCCTAATACTGTATCTGAAGTCTCTTTTATATAGACCTTAGTGGTCCCCTAATACTGTATCTGAAGTCTCTTTTATATAGACCTTAGTGGTCCCCTAATACTGTATCTGAAGTCTCTTTATATAGACCTTAGTGGTCCCCTAATACTGTATCTGAAGTCTCTTTTATATAGACCTTAGTGGTCCCCTAATACTGTATCTGAAGTCTCTTTATATAGACCTTAGTGGTCCCCTAATACTGTATCTGAAGTCTCTTTTATATAGACCTTAGTGGTCCCCCTAATACTGTATCTGAAGTATCTTTATATAGACCTTAGTGGTCCCCCTAATACTGTATCTGAAGTCTCTTTTATATAGACCTTAGTGGTCCCCTAATACTGTATCTGAAGTCTCTTTTACATAGACCTTAGTGGTCCCCCTAATACTGTATCTGAAGTCTCTTTATATAGGCCTTAGTGGTCCCCTAATACTGTATCTGAAGTCTCTTTTATATAGACCTTAGTGGTCCCCCTAATACTGTATCTGAAGTCTCTTTTTATATAGACCTTAGCGGTCCCCTAATACTGTATCTGAAGTCTCTTTTATATAGACCTTAGTGGTCCCCTAATACTGTATCTGAAGTCTCTTTTATATAGGCCTTAGTGGTCCCCCTAATACTGTATCTGAAGTCTCTTTTATATAGACCTTAGTGGTCCCCTAATACTGTATCTGAAGTCTCTTTTATATAGACCTTAGTGGTCCACTAATACTGTATCTGAAGTCTCTTTTATATAGACCTTAGTGGTCCCCTAATACTGTATCTGAAGTCTCTTTTATATAGACCTTAGTGGTCCCCTAATACTGTATCTGAAGTCTCTTTTACATAGACCTTAGTGGTCCCCCTAATACTGTATCTGAAGTCTCTTTTATATAGGCCTTAGTGGTCCCCCTAATACTGTATCTGAAGTCTCTTTTATATAGACCTTAGTGGTCCCCCTAATACTGTATCTGAAGTCTCTTTTATATAGACCTTAGCGGTCCCCCTAATACTGTATCTGAAGTCTCTTTTATATAGACCTTAGTGGTCCCCTAATACTGTATCTGAAGTCTCTTTTATATAGACCTTAGTGGTCCCCTAATACTGTATCTGAAGTCTCTTTTATATAGACCTTAGTGGTCCCCTAATACTGTATCTGAAGTCTCTTTTATATAGACCTTAGTGGTCCCCTAATACTGTATCTGAAGTCTCTTTTATATAGGCCTTAGTGGTCCCCTAATACTGTATCTGAAGTCTCTTTTATATAGACCTTAGTGGTCCCCTAATACTGTATCTGAAGTCTCTTTTATATAGACCTTAGTGGTCCCCCCGTTTAGGGAGAGCTGTAGTGCATTAATGAAAGAGTACCCACTGCTAGTACCAGCTCTACTCGGCCGCGGTGCCCCATCCTCCTTTTTCCATTGCAGATTTTAGTACCGCCTCATGCGTGAGGCGAGCGTGGATGGTCGACATAGCGACGCCGCAGGAAACTGCCGTGACCTACCGCGACACACACACACAGAACGTGGAAGGTGTGTTGTGTGCGTTTGATTCTCGGCATGTGGCCGTTAGCCAGAAGACACATTTAGTTTCAAAAGAAGCAACAATAATCCATTCTGGGCTTTTCCCAAAATTTTTGTTGCTTTATTGGACGTTTTTGTTGCGTTTTCAATGTTTTTGTCGATTTCTCCGACATTTTTACGGCTTTTTTGTTTTTGACCGTGGTTTTTTGTTGCTTCTTTCTGAGTTTTGTTGCATTTTTTTTTCCAACGTTTTTCACGTTTTTTTCTGACATTTGTCGCCTTTTGACGCCGAGTTTTTCTTTCGACAACCTTTCCGATGTCTTTCATCCCAGGGACCTTCCTAAATAGTTGGAGATCTCAACCCCCCCCAAATGAACCCAAAGATACACCCTTGCACACGGAGATACACTGGTAAGAGCCAATGAGGTGTAACCATGCATCAGCTCATTTAAATATCTCACGTTACTGTGTTGTGTCAACAGTTAACTTCATGTAATATTGGATGAGGGGTTTTCTTCTGCGAGGTGTAAATGTTCCACCAGAACCAGCTCCTCTTTTCACCCTGTGTTCAGGTCTCTGTTTTAGCTACAGAGTGAGACCTCTCACTGCTGGAACATCTTTGTTGGCAGTCGCACATGCTCAGTAGCTAGGTAAGGACTACACGCTCAGTAGCTAGGTAAGGACTACACGCTCAGTAGCTAGGTAAGGACTACACGCTCAGTAGCTAGGTAAGGACTACACGCTCAGTAGCTAGGTAAGGACTACACGATCAGTAGCTCAGTAGCTAGGTAAGGACTACACGCTCAGTAGCTCAGTAGCTAGGTAAGGACTACACGATCAGTAGCTCAGTAGCTAGGTAAGGACTACACGATCAGTAGCTCAGTAGCTAGGTAAGGACTACACGATCAGTAGCTCAGTAGCTAGGTAAGGACTACACGCTCAGTAGCTCAGTAGCTAGGTAAGGACTACACGCTCAGTAGCTAGGTAAGGAGTACATGCTCAGTAGCTAGGTAAGGACTACATGCTCAGTAGCTCAGTAGCTAGGTAAGGACTACACGCTCAGTAGCTCAGTAGCTAGGTAAGGACTACACGCTCAGTAGCTCAGTAGCTGGGTAAGGACTACACGCTCAGTAGCTAGGTAAGGACTACACGCTCAGTAGCTAGGTAAGGACTACACGCTCAGTAGCTAGGTAAGGACTACATGCTCAGTAGCTAGGTAAGGACTACATGCTCAGTAGCTAGGTAAGGACTACACGCTCAGTAGCTAGGTAAGGACTACATGAGCTAGCTAGCTGTTTCTCCAACTTCAGTAGTACAAGGCAGGATTAGCCGGGAGACTTCTTCTAAACGAGGGAACACTTCCAACTCTGTGTGAATACCTGCAGAACAGGGACATGGAAGTAGTTCTTTTGGAGATTATGGGTGAACTAGTGTGTGTTGTAGCAGTGTTGTGCCATTGAGAACGAGCTAGCATGCTAACGGTTAGCCCCCTAGGCCCCCTCGTCTCAGCTAGTGACGTAGAAAGCCGTGCAGATGTTGACCAGCTCACCCGGAGACTGAAGACAGGACACATTCAGAAACCGTAGCTCACTCAGAACAGCATGGAGGGTTTTTTTTAAAAGTGTGTATGCGTGTGGAAGCACCAGAGACACAAAATAACTCCCCGGAAAAAGTGATGTTTTTCATAATATGGGTACTTTAAAGAAATGCAAACAGCCCGGAGCGTTTCTTTTTCTTCTCCTTTCCCAGAATGCATCTGTGGTGTAGCCAGACCTTTCCTCCACAATATATAGAGAGAGATAGAGCTGGCTATGCGAGACTAGGAGAGCAGTACGATTAAAATAAATCCATGTGTTCTGACCAACGAGTAAAATGTCTGCGGGAAAAAGAAAAACCTTAAACAAGGTCTTTTTTTAAGGTCTTTTTTTACGTGAGATACGTGTCCCCCTAGGGGTCCTTTGGAGGACTGCAGGGGGTACGTGTCCCCCTAGGGGAGGACTGCAGGGGGTACGTGTCCCCCTAGGGGAGGACTGCAGGGGGTACGTGTCCCCCTAGGGGTCCTTTGGAGGACTGCAGGGGGTACGTGTCCCCCTAGGGGAGGACTGCAGGGGGTACGTGTCCCCCTAGGGGAGGACTGCAGGGGGTACGTGTCCCCCTAGGGGTACTCTGGAGGACTGCAGGGGGTACGTGTCCCCCTAGGGGTCCTTTGGAGGACTGCAGGGGGTACGTGTCCCCCTAGGGGAGGACTGCAGGGGGTACGTGTCCCCCTAGGGGTACTCTGGAGGACTGCAGGGGGTACGTGTCCCCCTAGGGGTCCTTTGGAGGACTGCAGGGGGTACGTGTCCCCCTAGGGGTACTCTGGAAGACTGCAGGGGGTACATGTCCCCCTAGGGGTACTTTGGAGGACTGCAGGGGGTACGTGTCCCCCTAGGGGTGCTCTGGAGGACTGCAGGGGGTACATGTCCCCCTAGGGGTACTTTGAAGAACTGCAGGGGGTACGTGAGATATTTAACATGTTTAATAGCTACAAGGCCGTTGTCCAGAACATTGTTCCTCTTTATGTAGACTTTTCTTTTCCTACCAAAAATGTGACGTGTGTGTCCTTCTTTGGACCTAATCTATCCTTCCTTCCTTCTACTTTCTACAAGTTGCTCGCTTTTTTCGAAGTTATGTCACTGTTTTTGATACTATTTTGACCTATTCCTGCCTTCCTTCCTTCCTTCTACCGTCTTTTTGCAAGGTTTTGTCTTTTTAACAGCTATCTCCTTTTCTCATCATCATCATCATCTAAATGTTCTCCAGGTCCAAGGCTGTTGTTTAGTGAATCTATCGCTGACATCGCTGTACTGTTCCTCTTTATACAGACTTTCTTTTCTACCAAAAATGATTAGCGCTGGTCAGGGGGTACATGGCTTAAAGAAACTATTCAAAAGGGGTCCATTATTGTGTTAGAGGATGGAGACCCGACGGGCCGGGCCGGGTTCAGACAGATATTTAGAAATGATGTTGGGGGTCGGGGTCGGTCACATCAGCGCGATGAGGCGTTGAACAGTTTACATTTAAAACAGCTGATTATGTAGACGCGCCTGTGTTAACGTGTGAGCTGATGACCTCGTCTGTTGACATTTCTGAATGTCTTCCTCCAGCTGCTTAATGAAAGATTTCCACGCAAACACATGGACATGTGTCGTTAGTGTGAGAAAATAATGAGATTTAAACTGTCGGGCTCGGACAGAAATATCTTAATGCCTGTCGGACTCGGGCCGGGCTCGCTGGAAGGCACTAGGATTAGGCCATGGTTAGGGTTAGGTGCCTTGAAGTCGACGTTGGGGGGCTTAAAACACCATCGAGCTGCATAGACAGGACAAGAACTCTAGTGCAGTGTAGACAGTAGTACACAGTTGGTTTACAGGAGGTGGTTTAGAGTAATATCAATTAAATATGAATATGTGCAGTGTATTAGCAGTTCCCTTATAAGAGCAGAATAAATATGGCTATGAGATATGAACAATGTATGAACAACATGTACAGATATGTGCAACGTAGTAGCAGGGACATTGATTTATGAATCTGACCTACAATGAGACATGTGCTTGTATATTTAGGGACGGTGGGCGGTAAGCAGCCCCGCCTCAGATCACTTTATCTGCCAGATTATTTAGTTAACTCAGAGACGTGAATCTGAGTGGCACTGCTTCACGGCGTACATGACAGTCAAGCTGCAGCAGCAGCAGCGTGTCAGACTGCCGACCACCGTGCTTTTCATCGGGACACAACAAAAGCCTGCGCGTCAACTGTCATAAAAACAACTAAATGTGCATCGTTGGAGGGGGGTTTTGTCCCTCGTGGACATGGAAAGATGACAGGAAATACACCACACAGAGCCTCGTGGTCCAAGGGCGTGACTTTGGGTTCAACACTGGGGAACATTGAACCCAAAGTTACACTATATGGGGGGGGGGGGGTTGAGACTGCATTCTGGTGCCTTTTCTGCATTCATTTTAGAGGGGTTGAAATGAACCAAATGATGGATGCATGGAGACGTGGACGTGGACGACGCTGCATCGGCCGGGCCATGATGGATTATTTCTGTTTCTAACGTAATGTCGGCCTGACAGCCTTTCTGTTGACATATTCTGGTATGTTTTGCACATTCAGGACGTGCCGTGTGCTCAGCGCTGCAGGTTTATGTATCCAGTTTATTTAGTATCAGAGCTCTGCAGAATGGTTTGGTTCTGAAGCCTGAAAAGCTATTAATTAAATATCCTACATGGCTTTAATAGGAAAAATGTATTTGGCGCATCGTGATGCGGCGAGATATCGAGTCGAACATGACAATCGGAATCGAAAGATCAGTGAAGACTCACACCTCTAATTAATTTACGTGAAAGGAAGCTATAATAGGTTTTTGGGGGACTTGTTGCAGCGACGCTGGACATTATAATTTGGCTTTACACCAACCGCAGCGATGTAAACGCAGCCTCAAAGTCTCTAGCTGTCTGCTATTTAGTGATTATGATTATTAGCGATGGAACGGCTTGCTGCTTGTCGTTTGGAGGTTTTCAGGTTTAGTTCGGTATGTTTTTGGTGCAGGAATATTGCCAATTGTTATCGGGGGTCGTCTTCTATTCAGGTCAATAAAGTCTCATGAAATACATAGAAAAATCACCACTGCCCGATTTTAAAATGAGCCACTTTTGTATCGTTTTCTAAAGCTTAGTTCCCCTAATTTCCAAATTAATCCACATTTCAGGGACCATTTATTTTTTGGAAAAACACAACAACAACCAGACATAAGAACAGCTTCTTTCCCACTGCCGTCAGTAGAGATGTTCCGATCCGATACTGCCTAAAACGCTGGTATCGGGAAGTACTGCCATACAGGGACAGTAGTATACAGCTGTTATACATCATATCATCCATACAGGGATAGTAGTATACAGCTGTTATACATCATATCATCCATACAGGGATAGTAGTATACAGCTGTTATACATCATATCATCCATACAGGGATAGTAGTATACAGCTGTTATACATCATATCATCCATACAGGGATAGTAGTATACAGCTGTTATACATCATATCATGTATACAGAGATAGTAGTATACAGCTGTTATACATCATATCATCCATACAGGGATAGTAGTATACAGCTGTTATACATCATATCATGTATACAGAGATAGTAGTATACAGCTGTTATACATCATATCATCCATACAGGGATAGTAGTATACAGCTGTTATACATCATATCATCCATACAGGGATAGTAGTATACAGCTGTTATACATCATATCATGTATACAGGGATAGTAGTATACAGCTGTTATACATCATATCATGTATACAGGGATAGTAGTATACAGCTGTTATACATCATATCATCTATACAGGGATAGTAGTATACAGCTGTTATACATCATATCATCTATACAGAGATAGTAGTATACAGCTGTTATACATCATATCATCCATACAGGGATAGTAGTATACAGCTGTTATACATCATATCATCCATACAGGGATAGTAGTATACAGCTGTTATACATCATATCATCTATACAGAGATAGTAGTATACAGCTGTTATACATCATATCATCTATACAGGGATAGTAGTATACAGCTGTTATACATCATATCATCTATACAGGGATAGTAGTATACAGCTGTTATACATCATATCATCTATACAGAGATAGTAGTATACAGCTGTTATACATCATATCATCCATACAGAGATAGTAGTATACAGCTGTTATACATCATATCATCCATACAGGGATAGTAGTATACAGCTGTTATACATCATATCATCCATACAGAGATAGTAGTACACAGCTGTTAAAACATAATAAAACATATGACACACTGGTATCGGCCAATACGCAAGTTCAGGTATCAGTATCAGTATCAGGAAGCAAAAACATGGTATCAGGCCCTCTCTAGCCATCACTCTGCTGAACTGAGGATAAGTGAGGTCATCATTCCAATATGCATCTTTCACACTATTACTTTTTTGCACTTTGCATCCGACTCCATGTGTACTTGTCTTGATATTACGTCTCATTTGTATACATGTATGTTTGTATATTATGTTGATGTGTGCCTATATGTCTATTGTTGTCTCTAGTGTACAGTATGTGTCTATATTACATTATTTGTCTACTGAATGTTTACTACTTGTCTATTTGTTGCTGAATGCAGAGAGCGTTAACACCTCCCGAAGTCCAATTCCTGGTGTATGTACAGTAAGTATACTTGGCCAGTAACTCTGACTCTGAAAAACAGCCCTTTGCTGTGCACGGAGGGCCTGAACAGAGAGAAAAATGTGTGTGTGTGTGTTTTTTTTTAATTCAGCTGGCTCAGTGTGGGCGTATTCTTACTCGTGGCAGAACTAGGGTAATCGCTAGTACAGCACACAGTTTTTGGATTCATCGTTCCATTTTTAACTCGCATAAAGACTTGAACTCTAAAAAGGGAAACGCTCACCGGCGGCATACGAGTGGTCACAACATATAGCACAGTCCTGTTTCCCAGCACAACCGCTCTCCCAAATCATATCACGCTTGCTGCCTGGACTGGCACAGCTTCAGTACCTCCACTATACCGTGTGATGTAACATGGCCCGTGTGTGTGTGTGTGTGTGTGTGTGTGTGTGTGTGTGTGTGTGTTGCACTTACAATATTAACTGTTACCTGCCTCCACAAAATGAGGAAAACCTTCACTGCTGGCTTGCTTATACCTTCAGGCTACATTTACAATGCTACGTTTTGGTTTTTAAAAGGGCCCATATTACTTTTTCTGGGATTTGGGGCGTTATTTTGTGTCTCGGTTGCTCTGGCGCATACAGACTTGGAGAAAAACAACCATCCGTGCCGTTTAGAGTGAGATACGGTTTCTGAATGTGTCCTGCCTTCAGTCTCCGGGTCAGCTGGTCAACATCTGCACGGCTTTCTACGTCAAAACATCTTTGTTTGGTACAGATCCTCGCAAAAGTCACAAATATTTCATATTAGTCAATGAAAATGAGAATAACGATACAAACATCATTCCCTTCAATATGGTGAATCACATTGCAATCGCAATATCAGTCAAAATAATCGATATAGATATAGATAATAATAGATATTTTCCTCATGCCGTGCAGCCCTGCTCTAGGTGTCTGCTCGTATTTTTATTTTCTGTCTACTTCTTGACTATACACAATTAATGGAAATGGAAGATCAAGATTGTTAGGCTAGCCTGGCCGTTTGGAGCAGACATTTCAGGCATTTCTTCAGACAGAAAGGCTTTAAATCTGTACATAAAGTCATGTTGTTTCTGTGTTTTTCTGGGTAATATTACTGCATTTGGGTTTATAGCCTATTGGGTGCTGTTTGCTTGTCAGACAGCTATGACCCTAAAAAGTAAAAGGTTGAACGATGTTTTGACAGAGCTTCCTGACAAATCTGCCATTTCTAACATGAGACAATCCAACACTTCCGGTCAATATTTTCAAAATAAAACCGCACATTGCAGAGGGAAACTGTCAAACACTATGTTGTTGCTTTTTAAGACAGTTACACTGAAGGGGTCCTGCACATATGTGTACAACGGGCTCTTTATGCTCCCTGTAGGATTAGTTTATTGATTTCAATAATAGAAAATAGACTAAATTATTATGTATTTTTAAAAAGTAAAAAATGTATTTTGTTACGTATACATCTGCTTACTTCCTCCACCATTGTTTATGTCACTGTTAATTACATACCTTTGATTTTTAGGATGTTGGTCGGACAAAACAAGACACAAACACTATTATTTACCTGTTTTTTAACTATTCCCTAAATGACAAACCAAAAAGTTAAAAAATAAAATAAAAAATAGTTGCAGTCCTAGTTTATTTTAGATTATCTATTAAGAGTGAAAACAATGGATTGTGCCTTTCCGTATTACCCTCCAGGTTACATATTTAATGTATTCAGGCGATTATGTTTTTCTTCGTTGAAGCTTTTATTTTGATATGTGTTAAAGTTACGACACTTCCGCCGTTACTGTGTTGCGCACTTGACGCACCTCCAGCTAGCTCCGAGCTAGCCTGCTAGCAAAACCGTAGCAGTATTTCTGTATTTCCTCAGCAGCTAACTAGCATTGTGGCCATATTACACCGAGCCACACATCGACGTTACATTTTATGTGGATGTGTGACAATGTGTCGGTTGAAAGAAGCATAAATAACACACTAATTAACCAATACTGTCATAAACACAAATTACGCTAAGCCCCTTTTTTTTGTAATGGCAGCACTGTGCTAACGGTAGCTAGGTTAGCCTGAAGCTAACAGTGCAGTCGAAGGAGGAGAAGCTTGGTTTGTTTTTTACAAAATGTCATTATACTTAAAAAAATGAGTAAGTAAGACTGGATTTTTCTTACCATTTTGCCTCGAGGGGGTCTGACGCTGCTTGAAGAGTGATTTAAAGCTCCGTTAACGGACGAGATGTGTGAGTTTTTACGGTTAGATACCGACCACCGGCTGTCTGACTTTACGGTTTCTGACAGCGGGGGAGAGATTCACTGCAGCGCCTGCAGATAGAGCCGCAGAGGGGGGAGAGAGAGAGAGAGAAGGGGGAGTGAAGAGGGAGAGAGGAGGAGGAGGAAGGAGGAAGGAGGAGGAGTGGAAGGTGCAAACCGAAGCTCGTCTATTGTAAAGAGGAATCACTCTTTTATCATTTATTTTTTCATGATAACAAACACTTACTTACTCATACTTATCATTCCAATATGCATCTTGCACACTACTTTGCACTAGTACCTTTTTCACTTTACATCCCACTCCATGTGTACTTGTCTTGATATTATGTGTTATTTGTATTTTTGTATTTTTGTATATTATATTTGTGTGTGTATATATATATATATATATATATATTTTTTTTTGTTTGTTTTTTAAGCTGCTAAAACTATATATCCTACCTCAGTCATTTATTACTCTATTTATTATCTCATGTTCTTTTTTGTTTATCTCACATTTCAACTTCAACTGTATATTATATCTCTCTCTCTATATATCTATATATATATAGATATATATATATAGAGATATATATCTCTATATATATATCTCTATATATATAGATATATATAGAGAGAAAGAGATATATATATATATATATATATAGAGAGAGAGAGAGAGAGAGAGAGAGAGAGAGAGATATATATATCTATATATATATATATAGATATATATATATAGATATATAGATATATATATCTATATATATATAGAGAGAAAGAGATATATATATATATATATATATATATATATATATCTAGAGAGAGAGAGAGAGAGAAAGAGAGAGATATATATATCTATATATATATATAGATATATATATATATATCTATATATATATATATAGATATATATAGATAGATATATATATCTATATATATAGATATATATAGAGATATATATATATATCTATATATATATATATCTCTATATAGATATATATATATAGATATATATATATCTATATATATAGAGAGAGAAAGAGAGAGAGATATATATATCTCTATATATATATATATACCTATATATATATCTCTATATATATCTATATATATATAGATATATATATATCTATATATATATAGAGAGAGAGAGAGATATATATATATCTATATATATATATATATATCTCTACATATATATATATATATATATATATATATATATATATATATATAGAGAGATATTTTTTTGTATGCTGCTAAATCTCTATATATATCCTACCTCAATCAGTGGTCTGTCTATGCCTTTGTCTTTTGTGTTCTGTTGTCTGTCCTGTCCCTTGTCTGTCTCTGCTTTAAGTAGTAATTACACTTTATGTAAAGTCTATAATGTGTGTGCACTAAATGTAGCCTGTCTCGCATGTCATTTGTATATAATGTCGTTTTCATATAATGTCTTTTTCATATATTTGTGTGTGTATATGTGTAACACTACTTGATCCATGGTGTACGTTGTCTCTTTTCACCATATACAGTGTATGTATATGGTTGAAATGACAATAAAACCCACTTGACCTGACTTGATATGTGCCTATATGTATATTGTTGTCTCTATTGTACAGTATGTGTCTGTATAACTATTTGTCTACTGAATGTTTACTACCACATGTCTATTTGTTGAATGCATAGAGAGTTAACACCTACCGAAGTCCAATTCCTTGCGTATGTGTAAGTGTACTTGGCCAACAAATCTGATTCGGATTTAGGACCTCAAATATATCGAGGACGCACCCACCCGTAGTCTGAAAGTAGTCTTAAAGTTTGTGTATTTAAGGGTTATTAGATACCCACAGCTACATACAAATAATCATGTTTATAATAACTACAACCTTTACTATAACTGTTGGTTCAGTATGTTTTATTCACAAAGACACTTTATACTCCTTAGTCCAACACATAACCAACCAGCAAGGGTTATGCTTTAAGATAACGTAACAAAAAAACAGCAAACAGATCATATTTGGCAAAAATGAATCCAGCCATGCACGTCAGGAGGAAAACGGAGAAAAGAAAAGAGTTATGGCGCAACAAATGTAACACACAGTGAAGCACTTACAGCCCCGAGTCCCAAAAAACTAAAAGACACAAGAAATTGTCCCCTTTGAAAAAATCTTATTGGGACTTTGTTTTATTCCCCGTCTCCCCCAGAGTTAGAGAAGTCCAGACATACCCTTCTCATCTCTGTTCGTGCTGTAACTCTGTCTGACGCCCCCACCGTTAGCTTAGCTTAGCACAGATTCGCCCTTCTGAGAATATAGTTCCCAGTATGTATACGGTTAGAAGATGGCTGTGTGTCATGTGACCTTGTTATTTGTACACGCTGTGACTCTACAAATCACAACATGTAAACAGGAACACGTTGGCGTTATTTTGTCACTTATTGGGAGCAGTAGGCTAGATGGAGCCGGTTACCTCCAGGATCTGTGCTAAGCTAGGCTAGATGGAGCCGGTTACCTCCAGGATCTGTGCTAAGCTAGGCTAGATGGAGCCAGTTACCTCCAGGATCTGTGCTAAGCTAGGCTAGATGGAGCCAGTTACCTCCAGGATCAGTGCTAAGCTAGGCTAGATGGAGCCGGTTACCTCCAGGATCAGTGCTAAGCTAGGCTAGATGGAGCCGGTTACCTCCAGGATCTGTGCTAAGCTAGGCTAGATGGAGCCGGTTACCTCCAGGATCTGTGCTAAGCTAGGCTAGATGGAGCCGGTTACCTCCAGGATCTGTGCTAAGCTAGGCTAGATGGAGCCGGTTACCTCCAGGATCTGTGCTAAGCTAGGCTAGATGGAGCCGGTTACCTCCAGGATCTGTGCTAAGCTAGGCTAGATGGAGCCGGTTACCTCCAGGATCTGTGCTAAGCTAGGCTAGATGGAGCCGGTTACCTCCAGGATCTGTGCTAAGCTAGGCTAGATGGAGCCGGTTACCTCCAGGATCTGTGCTAAGCTAGGCTAGATGGAGCCGGTTACCTCCAGGATCTGTGCTAAGCTAGGCTAGATGGAGCCGGTTACCTCCAGGATCTGTGCTAAGCTAGGCTAGATGGAGCCGGTTACCTCCAGGATCTGTGCTAAGCTAGGCTAGATGGAGCCAGTTACCTCCAGGATCTGTGCTAAGCTAGGCTAGATGGAGCCGGTTACCTCCAGGATCTGTGCTAAGCTAGGCTAGATGGAGCCGGTTACCTCCAGGATCTGTGCTAAGCTAGGCTAGATGGAGCCAGTTACCTCCAGGATCTGTGCTAAGCTAGGCTAGATGGAGCAGGTTACCTCCAGGATCTGTGCTAAGCTAGGCTAGATGGAGCCGGTTACCTCCAGGATCTGTGCTAAGCTAGGCTAGATGGAGCCGGTTACCTCCAGGATCTGTGCTAAGCTAGGCTAGATGGAGCCGGTTACCTCCAGGATCTGTGCTAAGCTAGGCTAGATGGAGCCGGTTACCTCCAGGATCTGTGCTAAGCTAGGCTAGATGGAGCAGGTTACCTCCAGGATCTGTGCTAAGCTAGGCTAGATGGAGCCGGTTACCTCCAGGATCTGTGCTAAGCTAGACTAGATGGAGCCGGTTACCTCCAGGATCTGTGCTAAGCTAGGCTAGATGGAGCCAGTTACCTCCAGGATCTGTGCTAAGCTAGGCTAGATGGAGCCAGTTACCTCCAGGATCTGTGCTAAGCTAGGCTAGATGGAGCCGGTTACCTCCAGGATCAGTGCTAAGCTAGGCTAGATGGAGCCGGTTACCTCCAGGATCTGTGCTAAGCTAGGCTAGATGGAGCCGGTTACCTCCAGGATCTGTGCTAAGCTAGGCTAGATGGAGCCGGTTACCTCCAGGATCTGTGCTAAGCTAGACTAGATGGAGCCGGTTACCTCCAGGATCTGTGCTAAGCTAGGCTAGATGGAGCCGGTTACCTCCAGGATCTGTGCTAAGCTAGGCTAGCACGGAGATGAGAAGGGTATGTCTGGACTTATCTAACTCTGGGGGAGACGGGGAATAAGACAAAGACCCAATAAGTCGGCGTGGTCCTGTAAAGGAAAGGTCTGGTGATATTTTTCTTTCTTGAAAGGCCAGTTTCAATGCTCATTTGTTTTAGACCATTTGAATATTTTCTGCTATCATAACAAAAAAAATGATATCCAGGCGTCTAACGTTGTCCTTTTATTGCTACCTGATTGTTTAAACAGTGTTCAGGTGGATTGATTCCAATAAATAACACAATACATAACACAGAAGAAAAGTCAAAACTATTACAATGATGTACACACTCTGTCATGTTGTGTCTTCTCTCTCACAGACACAGCTGCACAGTTATTAATAAATAAGATCAAATACGTTTCCCACCCACCCCCAATTTCTTTAGTCGAGGAGAACCCCCTTATAGCTGCAGAGTGCAGCTTAAAAAAAAAAATACTTTAACCCTTGTGTTGTCTTCTGGTCGACCATGCACGTGTTGTCCTTCTGGGTCAAAAGTAACACTTGTTTTTTTAGCGTTTTTTCTATATTTTTGACACATTTTCTGACGTTTTTGTCACTTTTTTGGGCATTTTTTTCAATGTTTTGTCACTTTTTTGCCACATTTTCGATGCTATTTTTCACTAACACCAACTTATTACCAACAGTTTGACGCGTATACCTGATTTTGAAATGATTGTGATTATTTTGACTAATATTAGGGGCCCATCCACACGGAAACGCTTTTTGGTATAAACGCACACGTTTAGCGTCGTTTTGGCCGATCGTCCGAACGAGTCCTGTAAACGCAGAGCCTGAAGACGCACTTTTTTGGAAACCTGGTCCCTCGCGGCTTCGTTTGGACGGCGTATCGATGATGTCATCGCCACACCCCTCGACCTCTAACCTTCGTCCTTGGGCTATCCATTGTCGTCGTCGTCTTCTTCTGTTTGGGTTCTTCTTCCAGTTTCTGTTTGTGTACAGCGCGCAAGCTTTATGCGCATGCTCCGCCTCTTCCTCTCCGTTTGTTTGGGTGACTTTCTGTAGCAGAAACAGCGCCACCTATAGGCCTGGAATATGAAGTGGCGTGTTGAGTTAATTACAAACGGATCTGTTTGGGCGCTAGTATTCTTGAAACGATGCCAGGGAAGACGGGGGTTGGGGGGGGGGAGGGGGTCGTTTTGGTACGTGTGGACGTGGCCAAAAACACACACAAATGATTTGGACTAATATCGGAGGAACGTAATGTATGTCGGTGGAGAATCACAGACGTGTGGACGTCAACGTTTAGTCACGTTTTGAAACCATTTCTGTTTTTTCAAATGCTATAACGTTGAATACCCACAATTCAATGAAAGTACTGATCGAGTACTTGCAATTGTACTTCATTTTTTTGAGTACTTTGGTTAAAAAGAAAGCCAAACGAGTCAAGTTTGACCCGAGGACAACATGAGGGTCAGAGACCCAAGCAGACAGCTATTTTCTCTCGTCTTTTTTTGATAAAACAACCCAAATACCAGACCGTCGCTGACGTGACGCGTGACTTTAAGATACGGCTGTCCTTTCCGTTGTTATGCTTAAAGTCCGGGTGCAAGTGTGCTTGGTATTTGGTGTGTGGACGGTGGACGGTGGAAAAGGTTCGGGACGGACTCAGTTGAACGCCTCCTTGTTGATCCACATGAGGGTCCGCGTCTCGTTGGGCTTGCATTCGTGAGTCGATGGTGCTGAATTTGTTGCCGAACTGGCAGTGCTCCCTCTTGTAGTAGTTGTAGTATTTGGCCTGCCAGACCGTCTCAAACGTCCCGGCTTTGTTGAACTGGACAAAAAAAACAGAGGTCATCGTTAACAACGCTGCAGCAACAATCACCATTCGGCTCAAAAGGTGAACCATCGTACGTTTGCTGTAGCTACGAAAAGAAGAGCACTGTAATCTGGTTGTAATCCACGTATTTATTACTGGCAGCCAACACGTTGACGGCTGCTGTATAAGAGCGTGAAGATCCTCGTAGGGAGGAGGTCGGGGGGGTGTTTGGCTCCTAAAGGCCGTTACACACCAACCAGACGGTCGACCGTCGGCAGAAAAGCCAGTCGGACTGATCAGTCTCCCGAGTTGGTTTAAAAAGGGTTCCTCAGAACACCGAAGAGACGAGACGTAATACGTCTCCATAACAGCAGGCGGCGCTAATCTGGATTGTCGCCCAAAATATGAAAACCAGCAGCTGATTGGACGAACGAGTCACGTGTCACGGGTCTGGCTGCTGCTTATGGATTTTGGATTTTTCAACCGGCCGTTACTGGCGTCTCGTTCAGAATACGATCTCATATCGTCCTAAAATAGTTCCCCGTAACGTGTTTCTGGAAACATCTGAAGAGAGCAACAGGCCGTGCAGCTGCTGAATCTGTCTTCAGATCAACAAAGGTCAGTTTGACGCGTATACCTGATTTTGAAATGATTGTGATTATTTTGACTAATATTAGGGGCCCATCCACACGGAAACGCTTTTTGGTATAAACGCACACGTTTAGCGTCGTTTTGGCCGATCGTCCGAACGAGTCCTGTAAACGCAGAGCCTGAAGACGCACTTTTTTGGAAACCTGGTCCCTCGCGGCTTCGTTTGGACGGCGTATCGATGATGTCATCGCCACACCCCTCGACCTCTAACCTTCGTCCTTGGGCTATCCATTGTCGTCGTCGTCTTCTTCTGTTTGGGTTCTTCTTCCAGTTTCTGTTTGTGTACAGCGCGCAAGCTTTATGCGCATGCTCCGCCTCTTCCTCTCCGTTTGTTTGGGTGACTTTCTGTAGCAGAAACAGCGCCACCTATAGGCCTGGAATATGAAGTGGCGTGTTGAGTTAATTACAAACGGATCTGTTTGGGCGCTAGTATTCTTGAAACGATGCCAGGGAAGACGGGGGTTGGGGGGGGGGGGGGGGTCGTTTTGGTACGTGTGGACGTGGCCAAAAACACACACAAATGATTTGGACTAATATCGGAGGAACGTAATGTATGTCGGTGGAGAATCACAGACGTGTGGGACGTCAACGTTTAGTCACGTTTTGAAACCATTTCTGTTTTTTCAAATGCTATAACGTTGAATACCCACAATTCAATGAAAGTACTGATCGAGTACTTGCAATTGTACTTCATTTTTTTGAGTACTTTGGTTAAAAAGAAAGCCAAACGAGTCAAGTCTGACCCGAGGACAACATGAGGGTCAGAGACCCAAGCAGACAGCTATTTTCTCTCGTCTTTTTTTGATAAAAACAACCCAAATACCAGACCGTCGCTGACGTGACGCGTGACTTTAAGATACGGCTGTCCTTTCCGTTGTTATGCTTAAAGTCCGGGTGCAAGTGTGCTTGGTATTTGGTGTGTGGACGGTGGACGGTGGAAAAGGTTCGGGACGGACTCAGTTGAACGCCTCCTTGTTGATCCACATGAGGGTCCGCGTCTCGTTGGGCTTGCATTCGTAGTCGATGGTGCTGAATTTGTTGCCGAACTGGCAGTGCTCCCTCTTGTAGTAGTTGTAGTATTTGGCCTGCCAGACCGTCTCAAACGTCCCGGCTTTGTTGAACTGGACAAAAAAAACAGAGGTCATCGTTAACAACGCTGCAGCAACAATCACCATTCGGCTCAAAAGGTGAACCATCGTACGTTTGCTGTAGCTACGAAAAGAAGAGCACTGTAATCTGGTTGTAATCCACGTATTTATTACTGGCAGCCAACACGTTGACGGCTGCCGTATAAGAGCGTGAAGATCCTCGTAGGGAGGAGGTCGGGGGGGGGGGTGTTTGGCTCCTAAAGGCCGTTACACACCAACCAGACGGTCGACCGTCGGCAGAAAAGCCAGTCGGACTGATCAGTCTCCCCGAGTTGGTTTAAAAAGGTTCCTCAGAACACCGAAGAGACGAGACGTAATACGTCTCCATAACAGCAGGCGGCGCTAATCTGGATTGTCGCCCAAAATATGAAAACCAGCAGCTGATTGGACGAACGAGTCACGTGTCACGGGTCTGGCTGCTGCTTATGGATTTTGGATTTTTCAACCGGCCGTTACTGGCGTCTCGTTCAGAATACGATCTCATGTCGTCCTAAAATAGTTCCCCGTAACGTGTTTCTGGAAACATCTGAAGAGAGCAAACAGGCCGTGCAGCTGCTGAATCTGTCTTCAGACCAACAAAGGTCAGTTTAACAGATGTTCAACAGATGTTGAGAGACTCTAGTCACGCTCATCCCGCTCCCCGTTTCCTGGTT
>NC_135856.1:2415252-2430252 GCF_031162955.1 Sander vitreus | reverse complement strand
CCTTCACCATACCCCCCCATCATCATCATCCCTTCACCATACCCCCACATCATCACATACCCTTCACCATACCCCCCACATCATCACATACCCTTCACCATACCCCCCACATCATCACATACCCTTCACCATACCCCCTACATCATCACATACCCTTCACCATACCCCCACCATCATCACATACCCTTCACCATACCCACATCATCACATCACCCTTCGCCATGCCCCCACATCATCCACATGCCGCTTCTGCCCCCACATCATCTGCGCTAACACTTCCCCCATCATCACATAACAGCGTTACATTGATCTTAACGATTTATTGCATCTCAGCTGATTTTGCATCAAAGCAATACAAGCTTGATTTCAACATAATTCCATCCAATAATGTCAATATTTCATTTTCTTTAACAAAAAGTAACAAAACAATATAATAAATGTACAATTGTGTGTATTTACATACAAGACAAAAGTATAAAATATATTAAGAGTGTCTGTGTGTTGTGTGTGTATGAACGTGTGTGTGTGTTTAAGAGTGTCCCGACGTAAACAGCGTTGCTCTTCCTAACGATCATTTAGTTGTGGTTGTGGACATTTCTGTTGCCCGCTCTTATTATTTCTGTACGTTTCCTGTTGTGTATTGCCCCGTTTATGTTCCGTTTCCTGTTTTATTTTGATAAAATGCGTCAGCTCCCGTCAGTTTCCGTGCTTCCTGTTTCTTCCTGCTTGGTCTTTTTTTGGATACCCTTGGTTGTTTTTCCTTGTATTGGTTCTTGCCTGCTGCAGCTCACAGGACTCCTAGGTTTGTTTTTGTATTTTCATCAAATACCTTCGTGTTCAACCCTTCCCCCGCCTGCTGCAATAATGTCAATATTTCATTTTCTTCATGATCTTTTTTCCTTAATATAAAAAAAAATTGTTTTGTGTGTATTTACATAAAAGACAAAACGTATAATATATATTAAGTGTGTGTGTGTGTTCTGTTTTCTTCATGATTTTTAAAAAATTTGTACAATTGTTGTGTCTATGTATAAAAGTATAAAATATATTAAGAGTTAATCAGGCACTCAGAAGTGCGTTTTGAATTAAGATCCGTGAAGCGGCAGCGTGTGTCTGTTGGGGGTCATCTGTCCAGCTCGGCCTGCAGGATCTCTCCCCAGGTCTCGGCGTCCAGCGGCGCCATCTTCCTGCCGCTCAGCTCCTCCGCTGACCTCACGTGGCTGTAGCGCCCTCTCAGCCAGTCTCCCTTCACACAGCTCCTCCTGTAGTTCTTCACCAGCGTCACCTGCACAGAGAACACACAACAACAATCATCACAGAGAACACACAACAACAATCACAGAGAACACACAACAACAATCATCACAGAGAACACACATCACAGAGAACACACAACAACAATCACAGAGAACACACATCACAGAGAACACAACAACAATCACAGAGAACACACCAACAATCACAGAGAACACACAACAACAATCATCACAGAGAACACACAACAACCATCATCACAGAGAACACACAACAACAACAATCATCACAGAGAACACACAACAATCACAGAGAACACACAACAACAATCATCACAGAGAACACACAACAACAATCATCACAGAGAACACACAACAATCACAGAGAACACACAACAACAATCACAGAGAACACAACAACAATCACAGAGAACACACACAACAACAATCACAGAGAACACACAACACAGAGAACACACACAACAACAATCACAGAGAACACACAACAACAAGAGAACACACAACAACCATCACAGAGAACACACAACAACCATCATCACAGAGAACACACAACAACCATCATCACAGAGAACACACAACAATCATCATCACAGAGAACACACAACAATCATCACAGAGAACACACACAACAATCAACAGAGAACACACAACAACAATCATCACAGAGAACACACAACAACAATCATCACAGAGAACACACGAGAGCGAGAGATTGCCTCACCTTCCAGGACAGGCCGTCTCTCCGGTCTCCGTCGACCTCCCTCTGACACAGGGCTCGGACCGGCAGACACTGCCTCCTCCACACCTGCTCGCTCTCCTCGATGATGTCGTGCCACAGCCTGCAGGTGCGCGAGGCGCTGCACAGACTCTCCGCGTCCAGCTCGCCGAAGATCTTCGCGCTTATCTCCGTCGGCAGAATTTCGGCAAAGTTGTGAGCGAGGGGGCCGCCGGTGGACGTCAGGGAGGGTCTTAAAATACATAATACAATGACCAGAGTCATGAAGCTGTAGTCCAAATTACAAAGTTAAGATTTTGATAATTAAAGTCACGCAATGTATGTTACACGTAGGCCGAACTAAAGATTGATTAGAACTAATACTTCCTCATTTCTGTATCTGAAGTCTCTTTATATAGACCTTAGTGGTCCCCTAATACTGTATCTGAAGTCTCTTTTATATAGACCTTAGTGGTCCCCTAATACTGTATCTGAAGTCTCTTTATATAGACCTTAGTGGTCCCCTTAATACTGTATCTGAAGTCTCTTTTATATAGACCTTAGTGGTCCCCTTATACTGTATCTGAAGTCTTTTATATAGACCTTAGTGGTCCCCTAATACTGTATCTGAAGTCTCTTTTATATAGACCTTAGTGGTCCCCTAATACTGTATCTGAAGTCTCTTTTATATAGACCTTAGTGGTCCCCTAATACTGTATCTGAAGTCTCTTTTATATAGACCTTAGTGGTCCCCTTATACTGTATCTGAAGTCTTTTATATAGACCTTAGTGGTCCCCTAATACTGTATCTGAAGTCTCTTTATATAGACCTTAGTGGTCCCCTAATACTGTATCTGAAGTCTCTTTCCCTAAATTCAGCCTTGGTGCAGAATTACAGCCACTAGAGCCAGTCCCACAATGAGCTTTCCTTAGGATGAGACATTTCTGTGTCTGTAGCTTTAAATGCTATTGAGGAGGAGAGTGGGGGGGGCAAGATGGAGGGTGGGGGGGTGTGGCCTTGACCAACTGCCACTTTGCTCGTTTGAAAGCCATGATGTCTCTCTCTCTCTCTCTCTCATGGGGGGGCCCCAAATTCTCTGGGTGGGCAAAGCAGAGAAAGGGGAGGTAACCTTTCCCCTTATGACATCATAAAGGGAAGATTCCTGATTGGCCCATCTGAGCTTTCATTTTCTCAAAGGCAGAGCAGGATACCCAGGGCTCGGTTTACACCTATCACCATTTCTAGCCACTGGGGGACCATAGGCAGGCTGGGGGAACTCAGATTAATGTTAAAAAACCTCATAAAGTGACATTTTCATGCCATGGGACCTTTAAGCAGCTGTAGGAAGACATTCAGAAATGTCAACAGATGAGGTCATCAGCTCACACGTTAACACAGGCGCGTCTACATAATCAGCTGTTTTAAATGTAAAATGTTCAATGCCTTATCGCGCTGATGTGACCGACCCCGAACATCATTTCTAAATATCTGTCCGAACAGAGCCGGGTTCGGGTATCCATCCTCTACTGTAGGCACGTTGCTATTAACAGCTGACAGCATGGATGTATTAAGAGAACAGTAGTAATAGCACTTGAATTGTTAATAAAAAAGTGTGGCAGAAGTTGGTTTTGGTAACTTACGCAGCATTCCACGCGTTCAGAACCACAATGAGAACGATGACCACGCAAAGAATGAAGAGCACAGCGGGAATGATGCGGCCACGGCCGGCCTTCCCGTTTCCACCGCCTGAAAGAGAATCAGACACAATGTTGAGTTTAGAAGGACAGGTGCAAGTAAAAATAATAACTTATAACAATAACTAATCACCAGTAAATTCCTGTTGGACAAAAACAACCACCGGATGGGAAAAGGGTATTTTACAACAACTTTGAATGCAGCACGAGGCTGGCGAGGCGAATTTCAAGTGAACGCACCATTTGTGTTGTTTTTCAGACAACGGCAGCAGCACGCTGTCGTACGGTCCTCTCCAGTGACGTACAGACAAACCTTTACACCGTTTAGCTGTCAGCATTTTAACCGTGTTTACTCCAGCTGCTAGCTAACGGTAGGCTAACGCCACCTGCTGCTAAGTGTAGCGTTGACTAGCTAACGGTAGGCTAACGCCACCTGCTGCTAAGTGTAGCGTTGACTAGCTAACGGTAGGCTAACGCCACCTGCTGCTAAGTGTAGCGTTGACTAGCTAACGGTAGGCTAAAGTCACCTGCTGCTAAGTGTAGCGTTGACTAGCTAACGGTAGGCTAACGCCACCTGCTGCTAAGTGTAGCGTTGACTAGCTAACGCCACCTGCTGCTAAGTGTAGCGTTGACTAGCTAACGGTAGGCTAAAGCCACCTGCTGCTAAGTGTAGCGTTGACTAGCTAACGGTAGGTTAACGCCACCTGCTGCTAAGTGTAGCGTTGACTAGCTAACGTCACCTGCTGCTAAGTGTAGCGTTGACTAGCTAACGGTAGGCTAACGTCTCCTGCTGCTAAGTGTAGCGTTGACTAGCTAACGGTAGGTTAACGCCACCTGCTGGTAAGTGTAGCGTTGACTAGCTAACGGTAGGCTAACGTCACCTGCTGCTAAGTGTAGCGTTGACTAGCTAACGGTAGGCTAACGTCACCTGCTGCTAAGTGTAGCATTGACTAGCTAACGGTAGGCTAACGTCACCTGCTGCTAAGTGTAGCATTGACTAGCTAACGGTAGGCTAACGCCACCTGCTGCTAAGTGTAGCGTTGACTAGCTAACGTCACCTGCTGCTAAGTGTAGCGTTGACTAGCTAACGGTAGGCTAACGTCACCTGCTGCTAAGTGTAGCGTTGACTAGCTAACGGTAGGCTAACGTCACCTGCTGCTAAGTGTAGCGTTAACTAGCGTCCCGTGCAGCGATGTTTCAGTTCCCTCTAACGTCAGTTTTCGGAGCATCAGAGAGAAGCGCAGGCATTGAAGTGACACCTAAATCCGCGTTGCTATTCGGTCTGGTAGATAACGGTCGTTAAAGTGCCCATATTATGAAACATTTTCCACACACATACAACCACGAAAACGACCCTCCATGCTGTTCTGAGTGAGATACGGTTTCTGAATGTGTCCTGCCTTCAGTCTCTGGGTGAGCTGGTCAACATCTGCACGGCTTGTGACGTCACTAGCTGAGACGAGCTGGCTAACCGCAACCGTTAGCTCGTAGCGTTAGCATGCTAACGCTAGCATGCTAGCTCGTTCTCAATAGCAAAGCACTGCTGCAACACACACTAGTTCACCATCATCTACTAAAGAACTACTTCCATGTGCGCCCTCATTTAGAAGAAGTCTCCCAGCTAATCCTGCCTTGTAACTGACTGAAGGTGGAGAAACAGCCTCTTTTACTGTCTATGGAGCTAGCTAGCTGACATGAGCTACATCTGAGCTACTGAGCATGTGCGAGTGCAATCAAAGATAGTACTGAAGAAGAAGAAAAGAGGTCTCACTCTGTAGCTGAAACAGAGACCAGCTGAAAAGAGGATCTGCAGCAGTGAGAGAGAGCTGGGCAGTACAACAACAATATGGTGTTTTTTGAAAATTAAACCATGTAAACCTATTCTGGTACAACCTTAAAATACAATAATGAACCTGAAAATGAGCAGAATATGGGCGCTTTAAGGCACCAGCGCCGTATTAGCACCGGGTCTCAGACCCCCCCCCTCCAAATAAACTCTTTGGATCTACACGATTCACGTGGATCACATTTTCCCATTCAAAACGGCAATTTCCGCCGAAAAGCGACTAGTTTGCAGGTATGATCTTGTAGTCAGAGAGAATGTAGGATCAATATTTTGGAGAACTACCCAAAGACATTTACCACGATTGTTTGACTCGGTCGCTTGTTCCACTGGAGGTCCAGTCTTTGTCCCGTTCTGTTGGTCGTTGGATTCTATTTGGGGGGAGAAAAAAAAAAAGATTGTCTCAAATCAGGAGGGGTAGTTCAGAAACTGATTGCTGTTACTTTTCCAAATTCTTAGCTGTCCTATACACAATCTATTTTAATGTGACTCAATTGAGTTATTTACAGTGCTGCTCATGAGTTTAGGAACCCATGCTACAGTTGACTAAAAAGAGGAATTTAAAAAAATAATCTTAATGCCTTAATTAAAAAAATTGAAAAAATCCAACCTTTAAGGACACCAATTGTCTTTGTGAATGAATAATGTATCGTCAATAAATAAATGTTCTTCCTTAAAATACAGGGGGCATAAGTCAGTACACCCCTATGTTAGATTCCCATAGAGGCAGGCAGGCTTTTATTTTGAAAGGCCAGTTATTTCATGGATCCAGGATACTATGATCCTGATAAAGTTCCCTTGGCCCCCCCATCATCACATACCCTTCACCATACCCCCCCATCATCACATACCCTTCACCATACCCCCCCATCATCACATACCCTTCACCATACCCCCCCATCATCACATACCCTTCACCATACCCCCCCATCATCACATACCCTTCACCATACCCCCCCATCATCACATACCCTTCACCATACCCCCCATCATCACATACCCTTCACCATACCCCCCATCATCACATACCCTTCACCATACCCCCCCATCATCACATCCCCTTCACCATACCCCCCCATCATCACATACTCTTCACCATACCCCCCCCATCATCACATCCCCTTCACCATACCCCCCCCATCATCACATACCCTTCACCATACCCCCCCCATCATCACATCCCCTTCACCATACCTAGAGATTAACATGGTTGTATTTCAGCCCAGTAGCTGGTTTGAGAGATGATCTTATGGAAAGTACCCCATGCCTTTGACTCTTTCCCTGCTTCCAACGTTCGCTACATGATTGCTGGATATACCAAACTAACTTTTCTTCTCTTTCCTGGAGCACGAGCTGATAGCTCGCGACTGTTGTGTGGAATAAGGTTGGCATAAGGTGTCTATTTTTTTCGCTAAGGAGGAAACCGGAAATGGACCACATGAGGCTGCAGATGAAAAAGACAGAACTCCAAACACAGCTGCTAGAACATCCATTAAAAAGGGCTGGTCAAGTGGATCATTTTGGGTTTTTCAACAATATGTAAACAATTAAGTACTGTACTGCATTTTGGGGGGGGGGGGGAAAGAGAAAAAAAAAAGTAATATCACGATATTGTTGACCAAATACCTCAATATTGATATTGCGGCGATATTGTAGGGTTGACAATTTGTGCCTAAAAATAAATAAATAATTAATATATATAATAAATAATATTGTGATATGAGACTAGATATCGTCTTAGATTTTGGATATTGTAATATGACAGAAGTGTCTTTTCCTGGTGTTAAAGGCTGCGTTACAGTAAAGTGATGTCATGTTCTGATCTCACCAGACTGTTGTAACTGTTCTGTTATTTACCTTTACCCCCTTAGTCATTATATCCACATTACTGATGATTAGTTATCACAAATCTCATTGTGTAAATGTTTTGTGAAAGCACACACACACACACACACACACACACAGTTGAAGAGGAGCTCCGTGCCACAGAGAGGTGACTGCTGGTTGTTGAAACAGGACGATAGGTTAATGTAGAAGAGGAAAAACGGATCTGTCCCATGTGTTGTTTGAATGATATAGAAAAGGAGTTATTGTCCTTTTTATTGTGAACAGCGTGATTTTTGTGTTTTGGAGGATATAAGCAGAGATTGTCTTGGTAAATATGGATGATGCTCAAAGACTGAGATGGCTGTTCACATATGAAACATAAATTAGCCAATTATCTAGATCGAGTTTGGGAGAAGAGGAAAAAGAGCTCTTCATCGAGATGAACTGTAGATGAGGATTTGTTGTTTGTGTGGACGTGTATATACATACATGTATATGTATATATTTGTATTCATGTATTCCTCCGAATGATTTGTATATGCGACAGGAAGAGGTTTGTTAAATAAGTACATTTGTGGTGTCTTGTAATCCCACGTGGGATGGGCCAAAATGTTTGGCATGACACAGAAATGAAACCTAACTAAAACCTGTTGAAGCTGCTACAGACGTCCGTCACAGCTCGGTCGTATCAGCAGCATTTAGCAGAAAAGGAGCTCCTCAACACCGCCTCTGGCGCCCCGCAGGGTGCTCCGCCAGGTCAGGGGGAGCTGGTGGTTCAGTTACCCGAGAATAGGAGACTCTCAGCCGGGGACAGAGCACCGCGAGCTGCAGGTCATTTCGGCGGAGATTACGGTTAAGGAAGTAACGAAACGACTAGTTAAGAAAAGAAGTGACGTTAGTCCCTGTTGCTGCCATGTTGTCTGTGTATCTCTATGGCAAACAACCCGCCCACTCCGCATCAGCCGACCTGCTCGCTGCCCCCCCACCCCCCCTCACAGAGAGGGACAACTGATCACTCGACCAAATCCAGACTGTTTGCCGTCCTGGCTCCTAAATGGTGGACTGAGCTCCCTGTTGACATCATGACGGTCTGAAGCCTACACATCTTCCGCCGAAAGGCAGGCAGGCAGGCAGGCAGGCAGGCAGGCAGGCAGGCAGGCAGGCCATCCATCCATTATTCCATCCATCCATCCATCCATCCATCCGAAGCTGCACTTTCACATGGCTTTTTGGAAGTCGCTTTGGAGTAAATGACGCGATGAAGAGACAGATTTCCTGAGAGTCTTACTGCTAAATATTCCATCATGTTTTATATTTGGAGTGTAATCTATGTTTCCCTTTACATAAAGATATTCCCAGCATACATTGATTCAGAAAAAGGTAGAAATAGGTGCATAAAAATCCACCTGAACGCAGGAAATGAAGTGTGAAATGGTCAAAATGTCCAGCGTGCTTACCAACAGTGACGTTAATAACAGAATGGGCTCGCAGCTTTTGGAGAAAGACGTTGTGCTCTCCAGCGTCGGACAGCAGCGTCACGATGCCTCCGCGTCGATCCATCCGGTCCTTTCCTTTTCGATAAACGTCGACGTCGCCATAGATACCGAGGACAGCTCCCGCCACATCCGAGGTGCGGGCAGACAGGTTGACGGGGGGGTCCAGGCGACACTGTAGAGCGACATCGTCACCTTCTGCTGCCTCGATCGTCGGAAACGGTGCAGTGGGACGATGCTCTCCTGGAGAAACAGACAACGGTCACACAGCTTTAACACCTCCGACCGACCACAGTGGATGTTTTTTTGGGGCTGCACCTGACGATTATTACCAAAGTCCATTCGTCTGGTGAAGATTTTCTCGATTAATGATGTTTTGGGTCTCTAAAATGTCAGAAAATGGTGAAAAATGTGGATCAGTGTTGCCCCAAAAAGCCCCAAGATGACCTCAAATGTCTCGTTTTGTCCACAACTAACGAGAAAGATCTTCAGTTTCCTGTCAGAGGAGAGAAGAAACTAGAACAATATTCATATTTAACTCTGACATCAGAGACGGTTTTTGGGGTTTTTAAAGTCGGTGATCCAACAATTCCTAAAATGAAGAACGTGCTCCTCCTCCTCCTCCTCCTCCTCCTCCTCCTCCTCCTCCTCCTCCTCATCTGCTCTTTTCAGCGTCGTTCCTCGAGTCCAGACAGACTTTGTTCTTTTGTAACACACACACTTTTGTACCCACACACACTTTTGTACCCACACACACTTTTGTACCCACACACACACACACACACACACACACACACTTTTGTACCCACACACACACACGTTACTTTTGTACCCACACACACACACACTTTTGTACACACACACACACACTTTTGTACCCACACACACACACTTTTGTACCCACACACACACACACTTTTGTACCCACACACACATACTTTTGTACCCACACACACACACTTTTGTACCCACACACACACACTTTTGTACCCACACACACTTTTGTACCCACACACACTTTTGTACACACACACACTTTTGTACACACACACACACACTTTTGTACACACACACACATTTGTACACACACACACACTTTTGTACACACACACACACTTTTGTACACACACACACACACTTTTGTACACACACACACACACACACTTTTGTACACACACACACACTTTTGTACCCACACACACACACACACTTTTGTACACACACACACACGTGTACAAGAAAATAAATAAAGTAAGCGCGTCTCTGTCTGCAGCCCATTTCAAACCAAACTGACGCCCACGTCAACAAGCTGTATATTTAAACAGTCTTAATTAATCAAACAATAAGTTAAGTCTTGAACAGCATGCTTATCAGTAGCCTGCTAATGTTACTAAGACGAAGCAGTCCGCAAGAAAACAGCAGCAATGTTACTACACAAGACTTCGTTTACGGTTTTACCGGAGTCAGAAGTTAACTCACCCGCATACAGAAACGGTAAGATCATCAGTAGCGGTACCAGCGTCACGGGCATTGTTACAACAACACAGTAAACCAAAGTTATTAACACAACAATACTTAAACTTCACGCCGTCAGAGGCGGAGATTTAAAATGACAGCGGACTGCCCATTTGGCGCGGAAAATCCGTACACAGTAAAACGTAATATCACCCGCCTTTCACCGGCCTATCAAGTCGATGACACCTCACGTTAACGTCACTTCCCTGTGCGTGACATCGCGATACTACGTGAACGCCGGAGCCCAAACAAAGCTGGCCTCTTCACCCAGAGACTGTTTGGGAGGATCATGGGAGGATCCTTTTACACAATTAATAATAATAATAATAATAATAATAATAATAAATATCATTGTTGGCCTACATCACATTCACAATAACTTTCTTACAAGTGCAGCTGCAGACATTTTAGATTAAACCATTAAGTGTACAGTTACGTCATGTTTTCCCCTTCTCTTTGAACCATAAAAAAGGACCACAAATCAAACGACGTGACCTGTGCTTTGTCCTCTCAAAAAGGACAAACGTATTAACTTTGTGGCCAAAAAAAAGAAAAGAAGGCCAAATCCAAAAATGAACGTTACATTTTGAATCACCAGCTTTTGACCACATTTTTTTTTTTTTTAAATCGAAATGTCAGCTAGTTGTGGTTCAATTGGTGCACAAACCGCAGAGAGACAACAAGTCTGGGCTGTGTTTCTATACAACATCCGTCTCAGAAATCCCAGAGAGGATATCAGTTGTGGATTGTCGTGCAATTATTAGCTATGTTCCGCACTGACAGTGAATGCCTCATGCAACCAGCGACTGCAGTCAAGCTATCGTTACAAAGAAATAGTCAATAACGTTAGTTTCTCTGTTCACCCACCCAAAAAACATTAAAACGTGACACGAGCAACTGACATGATAGTCAGCTCCATTACTCCTACATCTTAAATATATACGCCTATGTATGTTGTTGGTATTTGAGCTTTTTCTTTATCACTACCGCACACCATACAACACAATATTGAATACTTTCCTACGTGAAATAAACGCATCAGCCCTCCTTATACGAAGCTGCTCCAGTCAATCTTTATAACGCATTAAGTGAAGAAATAACAAAAGCTGCACGTTTCTCTTCAGTAACATTAACCTACAAAGTCCAGCCCAAACCCTGTGGTGTAAAAACTCATTGTTTTTATAAAAAAGAAGGTGTAAAGTAGTTGTTTTTTTTTACCTGGTCGGAGACTTTGAGAGAGAAATCCACAAGGTGAACGTGTTCTAAGTTATATTCTTAACGGATGTCCAATGACCGGCCCCTTCATCACGTTTCCCGCCGTTTTCGGGCATCCTATTGGCTGAGGGGTTCGCGGGAGTTTCAAACGTTTCAATAATCTACTTTTTGGGCGGAATACTCTTAAAGTCACAGTCTCTCCCAATGACTTGTAGGCCTATATATACAGTATTAAAAACGCGATGGGATTTGTAAATATGCACAACAGCTTTGACAGTTGGTGCATTAACAGTAACGCAGTGGAGGAATGTAACTAACTCTCAGGGATTACAGATTACATTTATAAAGACGTGATCTGTAATCGATTAGTTGTCAAGTAATTAGAAAGCAACTATTTTGATAATTGATTAATCGGTCTTAAAGTCCAAATGTCTCTGTTTCCAGCGTGTTAAATGTGATTATTGTTCTAGTTTCTTCTCTCTGTGACAGTAATCTGAATATCTTTGAGTTGGGGACAAAACAAGACATTTGAGGACGTCATCTTGGGCCTTTTTTGGGAAACACCGATCCACATTTTTCACCATTTTCTGACATTTTATACACCAAAACAACTCATTCGTTAATCGAGAAAATCATCCACAAAGATAAATAGCCCGAAATGTATACATTGAAACTAATGTTTTGCCTGTAGTGTCTGTCCTTAACGTGGACTTTGGTCTCATGTCCACATCAAGACGTTTGTGACCCTCAAAAAAATGGCATGTTGTCCGCATGGCAGCAGCTCATATTCGGCGTACAGAACGTGAGACGTGTTGCCTGTTCATAAATACTTTTGCACGGATAAGTGCTCTTTAACACCAATGATCTTCCACGCAGTATGAATCAATCCTAACAGTTTAGTTTTCAACTGCACATGCAGAGAGGTTGTCAAACGCATTTTCAAATAAACTTGTTTCTTATTTACCTTGTTGTCGTCATCTCCCCCCCCCCCCTAAAAAAATGAACCTAAAATAATAAAAAAAAGCACAGTGTAAGGCGAGGACCAGCAGGGGGCGCTGCAGCACTGAGAATCTGAGGCAAGGCAAGGCAGCTTGATCTGTATAGCACATTTCAGCAACAGATTCGACTTCCCTGGAGAGAGAGAGAGAGAGACACACACACACACACACACACACACACACACACACACACACACACACACACACACACCTGCTCGGGGCTTCAGGTGCTGCGAGCAAATCCATCCGCCCAAGTAGCAGAAGTAGCAGTGCTTCGCCTTCTGAGAATATAGTTCCCAGTATGTATACGGTTAGAAGATGGCTGTGTGTCATGTGACCTTGTTATTTGTACACGCTGTGACTCTACAAATCACAACATGTAAATAGGAACATGTTGGTGTTATTTTGTCACTTATTGGGAGCAGTAGGCTAGATGGAGCAGGTTACCTCCAGGATCTGTGCTAAGCTAGGCTAGATGGAGCCAGTTACCTCCAGGATCTGTGCTAAGCTAGGCTAGATGGAGCCAGTTACCTCCAGGATCTGTGCTAAGCTAGGCTAGATGGAGCCGGTTACCTCCAGGATCTGTGCTAAGCTAGGCTAGATGGAGCCAGTTACCTCCAGGATCTGTGCTAAGCTAGGCTAGATGGAGCCGGTTACCTCCAGGATCTGTGCTAAGCTAGGCTAGATGGAGCCGGTTACCTCCAGGATCTGTGCTAAGCTAGGCTAGATGGAGCCAGTTACCTCCAGGATCTGTGCTAAGCTAGGCTAGATGGAGCCGGTTACCTCCAGGATCTGTGCTAAGCTAGGCTAGATGGAGCCGGTTACCTCCAGGATCTGTGCTAAGCTAGGCTAGATGGAGCCGGTTACCTCCAGGATCTGTGCTAAGCTAGGCTAGCAGTGGGCAGACAGAGCTACAACACGCACGGAGATGAGAAGGGTATGTCTGGACTTATCTACCTCTGGGGGAGACGGGGAATAAGACAAAGTCCCAATAAGTCGGCGTGTTCCTTTAAAAGAAATCCGGCGCTGAATTATCTCCGATATCGTTATTTATTGCATCTCAGCCGTTTTTACATCAACGTAATAAGAGCTTGAATCCAACATAATTCCATCCAATAATGTCAAGATTTCATTTTCTTCATGATCCTTTTTTTTCTTAAAAAAAATATGTACAATTGTTGTGTCTATGTATAAAAGTATAAAATATATTAAGAGTTAATCAGGCGCTCAGAAGTGCGTTTTGAATTAAGATCCGTGAAGCGGCAGCGTGTGTCTGTTGGGGGGGGGGGGGTCATCTGTCCAGCTCGGCCTGCAGGATCTCTCCCCAGGTCTCGGCGTCCAGCGGCGCCATCTTCCTGCCGCTCAGCTCCTCCGCTGACCTCACGTGGCTGTAGCGCCCTCTCAGCCAGTCTCCCTTCACACAGCTCCTCCTGTAGTTCTTCACCAGCGTCACCTGCACAGAGAACACACAACAACAATCATCACAGAGAACACACAACAACAATCACAGAGAACACACAACAACAATCATCACAGAGAACACACAACAACAATCATCACAGAGAACACACAACAACAATCACAGAGAACACACAACAACAATCACAGAGAACACACAACAACAATCACAGAGAACACACACAACAACAATCATCACAGAGAACACACAACAACAATCATCAGAGAACACACAACAACAATCACACACACAACAACAATCACAGAGAACACACATCACAGAGAACACACAACAACAATCACAGAGAACACACATCACAGAGAACACACAACAACAATCATCACAGAGAACACACAACAACAATCATCACAGAGAACACACATCACAGAGAACACACATCACAGAGAACACACACAACAATCACAGAGAACACACAACAACAATCACAGAGAACACACAACAACAATCATCACAGAGAACACACAACAATCATCACAGAGAACACACAACAACAATCATCACAGAGAACACACACCAACAATCATCACAGAGAACACACAACAACAACCATCACAGAGAACACACAATCATCACAGAGAACACACAACAACAATCACAGAGAACACACATCACATAGAACACACAACAACAATCATCACAGAGAACACACAACAACAATCACAGAGAACACACAACAACAATCACAGAGAACACACAACAACAATCACAGAGAACACACATCACAGAGAACACACAACAACAATCATCACAGAGAACACACAACAACAATCACAGAGAACACACAACAACAATCACAGAGAACACACATCACAGAGAACACACAACAACAATCATCACAGAGAACACACAACAATCATCACAGAGAACACACATCAACAACAATCACAGAGAACACACAACAACAATCACAGAGAACACACAACAACAATCATCACAGAGAACACA
>NC_135856.1:2367752-2410252 GCF_031162955.1 Sander vitreus | reverse complement strand
GGTGTTTTTGATGTTTTGGTGTTTTGGTGTTTTTGATATGTTTTTGGTGTTTTTGGTGTTTTTGATGTTTTTTGATGTTTTTGGTGTTTTTGATGTTTTTGATGTTTTTGATGTTTTTTGATGTTTTTTGGTGTTTTTGATGTTTTTGATGTTTTTGGTGTTTTTTGATGTGTTTTTGGTGTTTTTTGATGTTTTTGATGTTTTTGGTGTTTTGATGTGTTTTGATGTTTTTGGTGTTTTTGATGTGTTTTTGATGTTTTGGTGTTTTTGATGTTTTTAGTGTTTTTGGTGTTTTGATGTTTTTGGTGTTTTTGGTGTTTTTGATGTTTTTTGTGTTTTTGGTGTTTTTGATGTTTTTTAGTGTTTTGATGTTTTTGAGTGTTTTGAGTGTTTTTGATATGTGTTTTGCGTATTTTTGATATTTTTGGTGTAGTGTTTGCAAATTGTTTTTGGTGTTTTTGGTGATTTTAGTGTTTTTGATATGTTTTGGTGTTTTGATACTTTTGGTGTTTTTGGTGTTTTAATTGTTTTTGATGTTTTGGTGTTTTTGAGTGTTTTTTGATGTTTTTAGTGTTTTTTGGTGTTTTTGATGTTTATTTGATAGTGTCGATGTAAAATAGTGTTTTTGATGATGCTGTGTTTTGTCATAGTTCTGATATAGAAAGTTTTGTAAATGTTAAAATAGAGTCACTGCACAGACACGACACTCACACAGAACAACACACACACCCACAGCATACACACGACACACAGCACACACGACATACACACATGAAACACACACACACACACACACACACACACACACACACACCTTCCAGGACAGGCCGTCTCTCCGGTCTCCGTCGACCTCCCTCTGACACAGGGCTCGGACCGGCAGACACTGCCTCCTCCACACCTGCTCGTTCTCCTCGATGATGTCGTGCCACAGCCTGCAGGTGCGCGAGGCGCTGCACAGACTCTCCGCGTCCAGCTCGCCGAAGATCTTCGCGCTCATCTCCGTCGGCAGCGTTTCGGCAAAGTTGTGAGCGTTGGTGGGACGTCAGGGAGGGTCTCTTCTTTGAGAGGAGAAACACCGGCGAGGTCCTGGAGGAGTCGTGCTGCAGCATCATAACTCCGAGTACGGCAGTCAGACAGCCTGGGAAACAGGACGTTAAGTCACCGATGACCTTTCAGTTACACTTCAGGATTGACTTTAAGGCTTCCTGGAAATGTGTGTGTGTGTGTGTGTGTGTGTGTGTGTGACTGTCTATGTGTGTGTGTGTTTGTGTGTGTCTGTGTGTGTCTGTGTGTCTGTTTCTGTGTGCAGGTCTGTGTGTGTGTCTGTGAGTGTGTGTGTCTGTGTGTCTCTATGTGTGTGTGTGTGTGTGTGTGTGTGTCTGTGAGTGTGTGTGTGTCTGTGTGTGTGTCTATGTGTGTTTCTGTGTGTGTGTGTGTGTCTGTGTGTGACTGTCTGTGTGTATATCACTGTGTGTGTGTGTGTGTGTGTGTATCACTGTGTGTGTGTGTGTGTGTGTGTGTGTGTGTGTGTGTGTGTGTGTGTGTGTGTGTGTCTCTATGTGTGTGTGTGTGTGTCTGTCTGTCTGTGTGTGTGTGTGTGTGTGTCTGTGTGTGTGTCTGTATATCTGTGTGTCTGTCTGTCTGTGTGTGTGTGTGTGTGTGTGTGTGTGTGTGTGTATCACTGTGTGTGTGTGTGTGTGTGTGTGTGTGTGTGTGTGTGTGTGTGTGTGTGTGTGTCTCTATGTGTGTGTGTGTGTGTGTGTGTGTGTGTGTGTGTGTGTCTGTGTGTGTGTGTGTGTAGTACACCCACTACAATGCATTACACCACTGCTGCAATCGCACTGAATTGGGTTTGTGGGTGAATAAACGCTTCACTTTTTGCATCAAAGTGTGAATGTCATTGTAAGAAAATCTGATTTTTACCGTTGCTGCAACTCCGAGTAACGTTCAGCTGCACGAGCCTCCGCCCCGGCTAGCGACTGCACGGCTAGCTAGCTAGGTTAGCTAACAGCGACTGAACCCTCTGGTCTGTCTCAGTTTTCAGGCTAAATAACTTGTTATTTTTTTACAGAACAGCGCTGATACACAATGTATGCAGGGGTATTCAAGCACAAGGGGACATGTGTCGTTTAAATGAGCGTTTCTTACCGTCAGCGTGGTCGCTCCGTCTTTTCTGACAGCTGTCTATTTAAATGTCTCAACCAACGGTTGTTTACACACAGACACAGACACACGTCACTGTAGTGTGTTTTGATAAAGTGCGCATGCGTTAAAAGGGTCCCATGAATCGCTGTGCACACATTCGCCGTATTCCATCCAGAATCTAAACTATTTAAAATTTCTTGTTTTTGAGAATAATTCATATGTATATAAACAATCTCAAGATTGATTATAGATAAATAAGTATCATTCGATTATTCGGCATCCATGAAATATACATTGCGTGACTTTAGATTATTTAAATTCCAACATTTTGTTTGGTTCTCGCTGCGGTGAATGACCACTGAGGTAATGAAGCTAGAACTGTAGTCCAAATTAAAAAGTTAAAATGTTGATAATTAAAGTCATGCAATATATGTTACATGTAGGCCGAATTAAAGATTTATTAGTACTAATTCACAGTCTTAAGACTGATTTCATAATGATAAAAACAAATCGTAAATAAACAAGAACACTTTACTTTGAATAAAATCTGAATGGAATACGGTGAGTGGGTGAATTTGTGGCCAGAGGGTCATGTAACGTAAGTTACATGTAGGCCGAATTAAAGATTGATTAGTACTAATTCACAAACAGTCTTAAGATTTCTTTCATAATGATTAAAAAAAATCGTAAATAAACAAGAACATTTTACTTTGAAGAAAATCCGAATGGAATTCGGTGAATGTGTTACTAGGCAGGCACGTTCCCGTTAACAGCGCCAGACGTCATTACGCAGGCTCCGCTGATACCCCGGAAGTTTTGAATCCTGTTTCTGACCACACGAGCTGACAGCGAAGAGTTATAGTTTCTGTGTCGTCGGTTTGTTTTTCAAACCTGAAAGACGAATAATTATCAAGTCTACCTGCACAACAGGTGAGCGGAAGAAGTGTATTATATACAACGTGTATTACTGCATTGCTCGTTGTGACCTTATAACTGACTGACTACTGACAATGAAACAGAAAGTTAGAGTAGTTCTTTAAAAATCCTAATTATCCACCTGTAACGTTATCTTTCAGAATCCTCTTAAACTGCATGTTAAAGTCTTGCATTGTTATGTGTGTTTGTGCCCCCGGGGTGAAGCTCCCTCCGTTCCCGCCCTCAGAGCAGCAGATGTCCGGCTTCGACCTGGTCCGAGTGGACGGTGGCGGCCGCGGGGATCCGATCCACCTGCCGCCGGGGGAGACTGTGCTGGGCAGGGGGCCCTTACTGGCTGTAAGTCCTCCTGTGGCGTTAGTTTACTGTGCTGCCAGTTGAACTCTTTTAACAGTGCACGTTAACCAACATTACGGTAAATGTAGCTGTGGGATGTAACTATTAGGGGTCGACCGATACTGGTTTTTCAGGGGCCGATATCGAAACCTATTATTAGTAGTTAAAGGTCCAGTGTGTGGGAATGTCTCCCGTCTAGCGTTGAGATCATATATCGCAATCAACTCTCTCGCGCCACGCAGTTCAAAGTACGTATTACAGCTACGGTAGCCTCTCTTGCTCTTTTCAATCTCCTTTTTCTTTTTCTGGGCGAAGAAGAAGAAGACTCCTGTTCCTGAAATCTGGGTTTTGAATACGTGTTGGTCCTCCATGTTTCCTTCTTCAGACTTGCCGGGGCCGGGAAGCTACGATACCCGTTAGCAGCATTAGCAGCAGCTGTTAGTTTATCATGTGACAGAGAAAACGTGAAAGGTGGAGCAGTATGTCCTGTATGTCCCTTATATACACACACACACACACACACACACACACACACACACACACACACACACACACACAGGTGGAGCAGTATGTCCTGTATGTCACACACACACACACACACACACACACACACACACACACACACACACACACACACACACACACACACACACAGGTGGAGCAGTATGTCCTGTATGTCCCTTACACACACACACACACACACACACACACACACACACACAGACACACACAGGTGGAGCAGTATGTCCTGTATGTCCCTTACACACACACACACACACACACACACACACAGTGGAGCAGTATGTCCTGTATGTCCCTTACACACACACACACACACACACACACAGACACACAGGTGGAGCAGTATGTCCTGTATGTCCCTTACACACACACACACACACACACACACACACACACACACACACACAGGTGGAGCAGTATGTCCTGTATGTCCCTTACACACACACACACACACACACAGACACACAGGTGGAGCAGTATGTCCCTCAGACACACACACACACACACACACACACACACACACAGGTGGAGCAGTATGTCCTGTATGTCCCTTACGACACACACACACACACACACACACACACACACACACACACTACACACACACACACACACACACACAGGTGGAGCAGTATGTCCTGTATGTCCTTACACACACACACACACACACACACACACAGGTGGAGCAGTATGTCCTGTATGTCCCTTACACACACACACACACACACACACACACACACACACACACACACAGACACACAGGTGGAGCAGTATGTCCTGTATGTCCCTTACACACACACACACACACACACACACAGACACACAAAAGGTGGAGCAGTATGTCCCTCAGACACACACACACACACACACACACACACACACACACACACACACACACACACACACACACACACACACACACAGAGACACAAAGGTGGAGCAGTATGTCCCTCACACACACACACACACACACACACACACACACACACACAGGTGGAGCAGTATGTCCTGTATGTCCCTTACACACACACACACACACACAGACACACAGACACACACAGGTGGAGCAGTATGTCCTTACACACACACACACACACACACACACACACACACACACACACAGGTGGAGCAGTATGTCCTGTATGTCCCTTACTGGCTAACGCATGACTATGGAGCGTCTACCCCAGTTCATGGTCATGATATCCCAATATGTCCCAATAGGAATACTATGAATTGATGGTGGAGGTAAATATAAACGGGCAACACAGGTTTGTATAATGAACAACTGAACACGTTACACACCGGGGCTTTAATGAAACCGATGACGGATATTTAGAACCGATATGCATTCACAGTAAAAATGAAAATCTTATAGTCACAATTAACATCTTGGAATGTTACGAACTCCAACACAAAAGTTTGATTAAATGCTATAAGCAATTATGTAAAAATAACCCTCTGTAATGATGTGATGGGACACATCGCTGCAGAGTTATTGACCTGAAAGTGGCAGAGGAGGAAAGTCAGGGAGTTGGTAAAGTGGACCGGAAATGTCACAGCAAATCTCATGGGGATCTGGCCTGCAGTCGTCCAGACAGTTCCTGTATTGGTCCTCTTTTTGCCGGATGTCCCGTCCCCTTCCTGTGTCTCTGTGTTGGCGTTCTAACCTCCGGCTGATGTGTGAGGACTATGGTTGACTCCTCAGATCTCTGCAGGGTAAATCCAGACAGCTAGCTAGACTATCTGTCCAATCAACGTCCACACGTTCCACCAAAACCAGCTCCTTCCTGAGACTATTCAGCAGAGGCACCGTGGCTCCGTCCGGAGCTTAGCCCCGCCCACGATGATTGTGATTGGTTTAAAGAAAATGCCAATAAACCAGAGCACGTTTTCCTCCCATCCAAGAATGCTGTGTGGCCTAGCCAGACCCTCCTCCGCAGCGCTGTGGAGGAAGGTCTGACTATGAGAGACTATCCAGATCAGTGATCTGTATTTAGACTTTCACCCCTAAAAAAATACCTGAATCATTTTGTACTGAAGCTCTTCTGTTTTTGTTTTTCTTCACGCTGTCTCAGGTCAGTGACAAGAGAGTGTCCAGACTGCACGGGCTGCTGGAGAACCTCAACGGACAGCTGCGTCTCAAACCGGTACGTCCCCGTTAGCTGGACTGTTTTTAAGTGAATGTTTTAAAACACACTAGTGATTTTTCTTTATGTTTGACCATTAGCTTACTTGTTAGCCTTTTCCAAAACGCACCTTCGGTTTTTACCTCATACTCTGCTTCTGACTGGCTAGTAGTCCTTACCTAGGTACTGTCAGGACACGTCCCCTCATACTCTGCTTCTGACTGGCTAGTAGTCCTTACCTAGCTACTGAGCGTGTAGTCCTTACCTAGCTACTGAGCGTGTAGTCCTTACCTAGCTACTGAGCATGTGCGACTGCCAACAAAGATGTTCCAGCAGTGAGAGGTCTCACTCTGTAGCTAAAACAGAGACCTGAACACAGGGTGAAAAGAGGAGCTGCAGCAATGAGCAGTACAACTAAAATATGGTGTTTTTTGAGAATTAAACCATGTAAACCTATTCTGGTACAACCTCTAAATACAATTATGAACCTGAAAATGAGCAGAATATGAGCACTTTAATGTGTATTTGTCTTATTCTGAACTAAGGAATTCCCCCAGTGTGGGATTAATAAAGTCTGTCTGTCTTATCTTAGTAATAAAAGTAATTACAACCGTAATAAAAAATAAAAAAAGCTGCTGTAAGTGCAAGTTCTTAATCTGTGGATGCTGAAACATCATTACACACTTCACGTTTTCCCTCATTTAACCCCTGTGTTGTCTTCACTGTCGTCCATGATCATTCTGGGTCAAAATTGAAAAATGCGTTGTTGTTGTTTTTTTACTCTTTCAGACTTTTTTTTACGCATTTTTTCAAGCTTTTGGCATTTTTTTCAACGTTTTTGTCCCTCTTTTCAACGCTTTTTAAAAAAAATTCATGGACAATAAACCTAATAAAATGACATTATACCTATTTTTTGAGTTTGAAAACAAGCAGATGTTATGAATTACTTTGACTAATAGTTAAGATCGGAGGATGTTGAGTGACTCACAGACTGGTTTATGTCAACGTTTGGTCAGGATGCTGTTTTGAAACCAATTAAAAAATTATTTTCAAATGGCATGACATGAAATAAAACAAATTAAATGGAAGTAATAATTAATCTTACCTGTGAAGACCATGGATGCATGGATGTATATGTTGTATGGGTTCCATACATGCATGCATCCATGTTATTTTGTTAAGAAACCCATATTTCTGATATAAAAAAATGTGTGAGGAAAACACAGGGCTTAAGTAACGGTTGATCGGTTCATCTCTTGTTGTTGTTTTTGACCTTTTTTAGATCCACCTGAACCCGTGCTTTGTTCAGTCGTCCCTGACCGACAGCCCTCGCCCTCTGCGGAGAGACTCCTGGTACCCTCTCCACGATGGAGACTTGTTCTCTCTGCTGCCGGGCCAGTTCATCTACAAGGTTGTGTTCGTGGGCGGAGAGGACCGCACTCCCAGGTACTTGCGCGTCTGAAAAAAAAAAAAACAACTGCTCCTCTCCATGTTAACACTGTGCCAAGTTCAAGACATGAATCTCAAATACTTCAATTATCCCCCCCCCCCGATGATGTCTTGGTGAGCAATTAAATCAAGACACAAAGAGGCTGCTCCTCACTGTTTAATTAAAGGCTTTTATCTTTGCAGAGCAGACTGCGTGGGGCGGATTTTCAAGTGTTCTCTGTTGACCCAATTAAAAAAACCAACATTAGGGAAAGGGTTTCGGTAATCTTTTATCTATGAGGTGGCGTCTCGTCGGTTGTCGTGATGCCACCTCTCTGTTTGAAGTTCAGATCAAACGGACGGGGGAAAGAACACTTGTTGTTGATGTTCAAATCAGCCGAAGCTCATCATTCATGTTTTCATTTCACGTAATACCCTTCCCCAAGAAATCCTCCTTTAGTTTTTCAGGAGATTTGGAAGCTTCAATCTCAATTTTACAGGCTTAAAGGTCCAGTGTGTAACGTGTTTAGTTGTTCATTATAGAAATCTGTGTTGCCCGTTCACAAACTTGTCCTTTTTCATGAATATTTACCTCCACCATCAATTCCAAGTATTCCTTTTGGCTTGAAATGTTACATTTGCATTTGCATGAACTGGAGTAGACGCTCCATATTCATGCTGCATCTAGAAATACGTTAGCAGGTAAGAGACATACAGGACATACGTGTGTGTGTGTGTGTGTGTGTGTGTGTGTGTGAGTGTGTGTGTGTAAGGGACATACAGGACATACTGCTCCACCTTTCACGTTTTCTCTGTCTATGATAAACTAACAGCTGCTGCTAATGTTGCTAACGAGTATCGTAGCTTCCCGGTCCCCGGCAGGTTTGAAGAAGGAAACATGGAGGACCAACACGTATTCAAAACCCAGGTTTCAGGAACAGGAGTCTTCTTCTTCACCCAGAAAAAGAAAAAGGAGATTGAAAAGAGCAAGAGACCGGCTTTTTGGAGCGTGAAGGCTACCGTAGCTGGAATACGTACTCTGAACTGCGTGGCGCGAGAGAGTTGATTGATATATGATCTCAACGCTAGACGGGAGACATTCCCACACATTTTTAACCTTTTAAAGTCATTCTTAAAATGTTTTTTTTTCCCCCCGTAGAAACAGTCAGCTGTTTGAAGAAGAAGACGAACGTCCCGTTTCTCCCGAGCCAGATGTGGAACCCCCTCCTCCTGTCGGACACACCCCACCTCACAATGAGCCGGCACCAGCAGCTCTGTCGGACCAGGAGGAAGCCGACAACGGACGTTTGAACAAGGTTTGTTTGACTCGTGTCTTAGGCCCAAATATCGATGTTCAAACTCGCAGACTTTGAGACGCGTTCCCGCTAAGTGTGTGAGGGCTTAGGGCTGTCCCACTGTCAAATTGTCAAGCGCGCATCGGCTTTCTTGCAGACATTTTGAGCCCCTTTGTGCACCCTTTTTCGTAAGTCTGCATTTTCGCAGACTTTGCCTGAGGAAATTGCCCGCAGTTCATAGCGTTGTGACGTGAAAACACGGGGGTTACCAGGTGAAGCACGAAAGCGTTAAAAAAAAGGAAAACAAGGAGGAGTGGCACATGGGTGTCTGATGCCTGACGTACATGGAAACATTAGCTTAACATAAAGGATTTAAGATGGTCCATCAAAACACAAAGGGCCTATTTTAACATTCTAAGCACACGGCGTGAAACGCCTGGTGCAGGTGTATTTAAATACCACTTTTGTTAGTTTCACTACTTGAAAAAGTGTCCATGCGCCGGGCGCATGGTTCTAAAGGGTTGACCTTAGTGTCTTCATTAATCAGAGGTGTGTTTTGGGCGTAACATGCAATCAACCAATCAGAGATCATCTCCCATTCCCTTTAAAAGCCAGGCGCGTTTGGACCTTGGAGCATTGCTGTTATGATGGAGGATTTGCACCGTAATATTTGTATTTGTAATCTTCTGCATGTGTGTGTGCTGCTGTGCGTCCCTGTGTGTGTAACAAGCATAGTGTGCACGTGCTGTGCACGAGCCTAGGAGCATTTTACTAATGCTCTGTTAAAATAACAATGAAATGCTGCGTTATTGACTTTAGACCAGGTTTTTGTTGGTCAATGGTGCCATCACTTCCCGCTGCCTCAAGATAGCAATACGCCCAGAATGCACCTGAACACACCTCCCTGTAAGACCAGCACGCCCAGAATGCACCTGAACACACCTCCCTGTAAGACCAGCACGCCCAGAATGCACCTGAACACACCTCCCTGTAAGACCAGCACGCCCAGAATGCACCTGAACACACCTCCCTGTAAGACCAGCACGCCCAGAATGCACCTGGACACATCTCCCTGTAAGACCAGCACGCCCAGAATGCACCTGAACACACCTCCCTGTAAGACCAGCACGCCCAGAATGCACCTGAACACACCTCCCTGTAAGACCAGCACGCCCAGAATGCACCTGGACACATCTCCCTGTAAAACCAGCAAACCCAGAATGCACCTGAACACATCTCCCGGTAAGACCAGCACGCCCAGAATGCACCTGAACACACCTCCCTGTAAGACCAGCACGCCCAGAATGCACCTGAACACACCTCCCTGTAAGACCAGCACGCCCAGAATGCACCTGAACACACCTCCCTGTAAGACCACTACGCCCAGAATGCACCTGAACACACCTCCCTGTAAGACCACTACGCCCAGAATGCACCTGAACACACCTCCCTGTAAGACCAGCACGCCCAGAATGCACCAGGACACACCTCCCTGTAAGACCAGCACGCCCAGAATGCACCTGGACACACCTCCCTGTAAGACCACTACGCCCAGAATGCACCTGAACACACCTCCCTGTAAGACCACTACGCCCAGAATGCACCTGAACACACCTCCCTGTAAGACCAGCACGCCCATGGACGCACAGATGGGCGCAGGTGCATTTGCTATTTAAAGGACGTGGGCGCTGGACGGTCTTAAACTAGCAAAGACACTTGCGTTGGGCTTTGCGCTGCGCCGGGTGCAGGATAGGGCCCCAAATCAGAGGAATGCAAGCACAGCTTTAGATTTCAGAGCATAGATTTCTATGTCCTAACATGTTTGGGCATCATCAAGGTATTGTGAAATGTCACCGCAGAGTGCTGTCCCATGCCTCTTTATAGACGCTTTCAATGCTAACAACATAAACAAACGGTACTGCGCTTGTGTGTTACTATGACCCCAAACTTGACTTCTGGCAGACTTCCGTTTGGACTGTAGACAGACTGTAGTTAAAACCATGGGCGATTTTTACACCCCTTTCATTTCATCTCAGCCCCCCTAAAAATTATAATAATAACCTTTTTTTTTTAATACATTTTGGTGCTTCAACATAGAGTTTGCAAACGTGTCTGTTAGTGCCAGAGGACAAACAATCACAGGTTCAAAGGGCTTGAAGCAGGTTTAATATCCTGTGTGTCTGACGCCGATGCTATGCTCCTGTAACCCCGTCAAGGAAAGGGTTAACAGAAACGTAGTGTTGGCCAATCGGAGGAGGTTGTGGGAGACTCCTCCCACCTTTGGCTGAGTCTCTATCTGATCTGTCAGAGGGAGAGCAGGAGACGGTTGTGAAGTTCAACGTTGGTAGTCCCCAGAGAAGAAGTTGGTTATTTCATGCACTATGTCCGTGTCACATTCTCATTCTCTGAATCCGTCTGTATCATATCGAGCCCTTGCAGCCTCTCACTTATCAGGTGACGTCAGTGAGCGTTCAGGGCTTTAGGTCTTAGGATGGAGTTTGGGATTGAGCCAACATCTTTATCAGAAGTGAGGCAGTGCAGCAGGAAGTTATATCACGTCCACCTCTTGTGAGGAAGCTTGTGTTGACGAGAAGTTTTTAATCCTGTTGACATTTCGACCACAGCGTTTGGCCATATGACGCTATAAACCATCAGACAATCTGAATTTGCGTATCTGCTTATCCGCCAAGGATGAGTCATGTTATCGACTGTTGTTTGTCTGTGAGATTGTTGATTTGTTTGTGTGTCCGTCAGCAGGATTACAGAAAAAAGTACTGGCACAATTGTTTTATTTTTATTCATTTTATTTGTTAGGGACCATGTACAATCTTTAACATAAGTGTTACCATATGATGCATTGTACCAGAGTTAGCTTTAGGCTACTTTACATCTGCAGTCCCTAGGCAGGGCACAAGTTAAATCCAACAGTAAAAACATGACATCTAACAAAACAACAAGACAGGTCACAAATCCTACATCAATATAATATAATGAAACTTGGAATGGTGTAGCATGGGCCGAAGAAGAACCCAATACATTTTGGAGCGGATTCAAATCACAAGGCAGATACACACATTATTTTTCACGGGCATTAGTAACCAATCAGCTGGTTCTCCTGGTAAATAGTTAGGAGTCACGATGACGGTGGCCTGTGAGCATTTAAAGGGTAATTTCATTGGTCCAGTATTGACTGGGAACGCTGTAACCGGCAGCCGCCATTATAAACAATACAGTTTTTATTTTACAATCCCATATTTACAGATTTCTTTGACTCATAAACCATCTTATCAGGACTCACAAAACCAAACATTACTGGCCAAAGTGACCAGTAATTATCCAAAACACTTTTCACACAAAACAGAAACGTCCATTCACTTTTTATACCCGGTGTAACAACGACAATAACAACTACTGTGTTCTGTAGACACTATGGGATGTAATAGGCCTTACTCTTAAGGCGCTGACACACCGAGCAGATAATCGGCCGTCAGACAGTCTGGCGAAGTCGGTGACTCGAGTCTGGTCGGTGTGCTCCGTGCCGTCGTCCATCGGAGGAGCCGTCGGCCTTCATTTGGGCCGATTTAACATGTTGAATCTGAGGGCGGGCAGTCAGACTCAATGACCAATCTGATTGGTGGAGAGCTAACCAGGAAATAACGAGCGGGATGAGCGACGAACGCCTCTCAAAATCTTTTAAACTGACCTTTGTTGGTCTGAAATGAAGACAGATTCAGCAGCTGCACGGCCTGTTTCTCTCTTACAATGTTTTCAGAAACACGTTTTGGTGAACTGTTTTAGTCCAATACGAGATCGTATTCTGAACGAGACGCCATGATGATCGGCTGGAGAAGCCAGACCCACGTGATGCATTCGTCATTTCCGTTTTTCCTTTTTTTGGGCGACAATACAGATTAGTGCCGCCTGCTGTTATGGAGATGTATTGCGCCTCGCACACGTGCAGAGCGTACGCTCAAGTCTGCGTCGCTTCGGTGTGTTCTGAGGCACTTTTTGGACCTCCGGGAGCCGACTGATCAGTCCGACTGGCCTTAAAATGAAGCTTTATGACCCAATGAAATATTCAGCAAAATGTTTTCTGTGGCTGCACATCAATTAGAAATTATGATTCATAATTTTTGCAAATTGACTCAAACTTCATCTTGACATATTTGGTGTCTTTAGAAACTGATTTCGTCTGGGAGTGGATATAAATGTCTGTGGATTTAACAGAGGTTGAAATAGATATTGTCCACATAACGTGTGTCGTGATGCATCAAATTATGTTTTGACTCTGTCATCAGATACATATAGTAAACAATCTTGATAATGAAGTGTAAATCAATCACCACAGGAAACAGATTCTGTAAACAAATAAGATGTATAATATATGAATATGTACATTTGTTCCCTTGAATAGAAATATATCAATACATGAAATAAGATGAGTGATTAGTTTACTCTGACAGGAGAGATGATCAGAGGGGCAGAGTTTTTACCACCATCATTATTACCAGGCCAAAGGTATAAGAATAGTTTCTCAGTGAAGGAGCAGCCAGTAAAGGAGTAGATAAGAGCTGCAGCATCTACGTCATAAAAGGAGACCAGACCCTCCTCATAATCCACAAACACCCCCACCTTCTGAGGAGGAGACTTCAGAGAGAGAAGAACTGAAGGGCCATCAGCAGCGTAGTACTCATTTCTCATTTCTCAACACTATAGTCCAGTAACCATCTCTCAGGGCTCAGTGTGATTTGTCCCTTCCTGTTGATCGACTCTCTGGCCACTCCTAAATCCCATTCAGTCTTTCCTTTAACTTGAACCTCAAAGTAAAATCTGCCTGAAGAGAAACTCTGCTTTCCTAAAACACAAGCACAACAAGAAAATCTCTCTGGGTTGTCTGGGAGATTCTTTTTAACCTTACCAGGACATACTTGTTTCCCATCATCAGACAGGATGAGTTTAGGATGTGCTGTATCAGGATCAAGAGTCACATCCACTGCATACTGCTGGACCCTCTTCAGCTCAGACGCAAGCAGCTTCTTCATCTCTTTACTGAGCGTCTCCTCCAGCTGAGCCACAGCTTTCACCACAGTCCCCTCATATGATGGATGGAGGCTGACCTCTGTCCAGTCCTTGGTGGGTGGAGGTTGTTGGATGTTTAGGGACTGGACACTCTGGAGAAGATGGAGGTGGTCTTCAGAGCGTAACACCTGCTCCACCTCAGTGCTTCTCTTCATCAGCTCAGAGATTTCCTGTTCCAGCTCTTTGATGAAAGCTTCGGCCTGTTTTTCTGTTGTTTTCTGCTTCTCTTTGATCGTGTCGATGAGCTCCTTCAGGCCTCTCTCAACAGACTCCTTCAGAGAAGTGAAGACCTGAACACCTTCTGCTATCTCTCTGTCTGCATCTTCCTCACTGAGGTCGACTGAGTGTTTGATCTCCTGAATCTTCAGTCGTCTCTTCTGGATCATCTGCTGAATTTCAGCCTCTGTCTTCCCCAGCTCTACCTTCTTTTCTTCATATTCTTCTTTCAGAGGAACAACATCATGCATCTTGTGGTCTAAAACAGTGCAGAGCATGCAGACGCATGTCTGGTCGGTCTGACAGAACAGCTCCAGAGGTTTATCGTGCTTCGTACACATCCTGCCTTCCAGGTTCTCCACAGGGTCGATCAGCTGATGTCTTTTCAGACCTGACATTGTCAGATGAGGCTCCAGGTGAGTCTCGCAGTAGGAGGCCAGACACACCAGGCAGGACTTCAGGGCCTTCAGTTTGGTTCCAGTGCAGACGTCACAGGGAACTTCTCCTGGTTTGGACACTTGTTGCTCTGAGCTGCTGCTGCTGGCTTTCTGTTGAGCTGACTGTCTGAACTGAGCGACCATCTCAGAGATGAAAGTGTTGACTCTCAAACCAGGTCTTGTGGTAAAACCCTCCTTACAGATGGGACAAAGGCACTGGTCATTAGTATCCCAGTGTTCAGTGATGCAGTTTTTGCAGAAGTTGTGTCCACATGATGTGGTGACAGGATCAGTGAACACATCCAGACAGATGGAGCACAGAAACTGATCTTCAGATGGCAGATAGTTTGCAGCAGCCATATCTACACATAGTGTGAAAGAAAAGAAAAACATTAAATCCAAAATGCAGTTTTAAAGGTCCCATGGCCTGACAATGTCACTTTATGAGGTTTTTTAACATTAATATGAGTTCCCCCAGCCTGCCTATGGTCTCCCAGTGGCTAGAAATGGTGATAGGTGTAAACCGAGCCCTGGGTATCCTGCTCTGCCTTTGAGAAAATGAAAGCTCAGATGGGCCGATCTGGAATCTTCTCTTTATGATGTCATAAGGGGAAAGGTTACCTCCCCTTTCTCTGTTTTGCCCAACCAGAGCATTTGGCCCCCCCATGAGAAAATGAGGGGGGGCATGCTACCCTGGGGGAGATTTGTTTCACCATTTACAGCAGCTATATACACTATATTTCAAGATATTTGGGATAAAACAAACTGCGCCAACCTGCACCACCAAACATAACGGTGTTCTAGCCAATAACCAACAAGAAGGATTTGGGGGTGGGGGTTGGGGGGGTTAGTTAGCTAGAGTGGTATGAATAGCATCACATTATCTAGGAACCTACTTTTGTTACACTACGCTGGAATAGCGTTCACACGATGATTGGTGATATTTCCTCAGTAATGTAACTTTTGCTCCATTGATTTGCAGGTTTTAAAACCCTAAAAGATTTTGGGGCGTTTCAGAAAACATTCGGGGGCTGGAGCCCCAGAAGCCAGACCTTCACTCCGCCCCTGTGTCCAAGTGTCATTAAAGAACAGCACTGCTAACAAAGCTCTGCTTACTTGAACACATTTAATATACTCCAGCTGCTTCACAATAAAAGCCTCCCACTGAGACTGTTTGAAGCTGTTAAAGTGAGCTACTGTATAGTGGGCCTGTAGACAAACAGCCATAGTTATATTGTTACCAACTTCACAAGATATTAAAAGAGAGGACCTTCCTGCCTGAGTAGAGCTGAAGTTTAGTGTTAATCCTGCTTGTAGAAAGTGTAAATCTGATCAGCTGTACTCACCAGTGTTTGGCAGAGACTCTGCTGTGTTGTTGACAAAGACCTGATGAAGTCAGTTTGAGTTTTCTTTCAGAGAGAAACAGAGACTTGTCTCGACTGCAGCGTGGCTGACACTCTGACAACCTTAACTTTCATTTCTGGAGTGTGACGTTGAAGCTCTCCTCTTTCCAGTGTTGCTCCTCCTCTTACTGCAGCTCAGGTGTTAGGTTTCGTTTTCTCAGATTTACAGTTAGAGTTACAGTTATTGTGAAATACCAGGGCGTTGTCTGGTTGATATGGAGCAAAGGTCATGCTATAACTAACAGGTTATTATGTTTGTTGAAACTTTAAGGTGCCTCAGCTGTACTTTAACCAGAAGAGTTTAGTTTATTGGACACAAAGAGCGAGACGTCGCACAGATATGCAACACATCAATGATAACACAATGAAGTCCAAGACTTGTTTTTGTTGTCCTTTTTCCCTTTATTTCAGAGTGACAGTGGAGCTTGCTCTTGAGCAAGGCACCGAACCCCCAATTGCTCGGGCGCCTTTCCATGGGCAGCTCCCTCACTCTGACATCTCTCCATTAGTGCATGTAGAGGTACTGAGCATGTGTGTGTAATAACAGAGTGAAAACATTGTAATTTCCCCTTGCGGGATTCATAAAGTATACATTATTATTATTATTATTATTATTATTAAGACGAAGGCAGCAGTCTCAAAAGAGGTCGAAAACCATTAGAAATTGGGTCATGTCGAGATCTGCAGCTACTCGAAGGGAGTTTTGGTCGGTTCCGTACGCACCATGTGGTGGCGTTAGGTAAGCGACTTGTAGTCGACGTCAGGTAAGCGACTTGTAGTCGACGTTAGGTAAGCGACTTGTAGTCGACGTCAGGTAAGCGACTTGTAGTCGACGTCAGGTAAGCGACTTGTAGTCGACGTCAGGTAAGCGACTTGTAGTCGACGTCAGGTAAGCGACTTGTAGTCGACGTCAGGTAAGTGACTTGTAGTCGACGTCAGGTAAGCGACTTGTAAGCGACTTGTAGTCGACGTCAGGTTAGGTAAGCGACTTGTCGACATGTAGTCGACGTCAGGTAAGCGACTTGTAGTCGACGTCAGGTAAGCGACTTGTAGTCGACGTCAGGTAAGCGACTTGTAGTCGACGTCAGGTAAGCGACTTGTAGTCGACGTCAGGTAAGCGACTTGTAGTCGACGTCAGGTTAGGTAAGCGACTTGTAGTCGACGTCAGGTAAGCGACTTGTAGTCGACGTCAGGTTAGGTAAGCGACTTGTAGTCGACGTCAGGTAAGCGACTTGTAGTCGACGTTAGGTAAGCGACTTGTAGTCGACGATCAGGTAAGCGACTTGTAGTCGACGCCAGGTAAGCTACTTGTAGTCGACGCCAGGTGCGACTTGTAGTCGACGTTAGGTAAGCGGCATGTAGTCGACGCCAGGTAAGCGGCTTGTAGTCGACATCAGGTAGTCGACTTGTAGTCGACGTCAGGTAGCGTACTTGTAGTCGACGCTAGGTAAGCGACTCTGTAGCTCGACGCTAGGTAAGCTTTACTTGTAGTCGACGCCAGGTAAGTCGACTTGTAGTCGACGCCAGGTAGCTTTACTTGTAGTCGACGCCAGGTGAGTGACTTGTAGTCGACGCCAGGTAAGTGACTTGTAGTCGACGCCAGGTGTTTAATTTGTAGCTGACGTTAGGTTAGTAGCTACTGTAGTCGACGCCAGGTGTTTGACATATGTAGTCGACGCCAGGTGCTTTACTTGTAGTCGACGCCAGGTAAGTCGACATGTAGTCGACGCCAGGTGTTTACTTGGTAGTCGACGCCAGGTGTTTACTTGTAGTCGACGCCAGGTGTTTACTCTGTAAGCTACTCTGTAGTCGACGTCAGGTAAGCTGACTTGTAGCTCGACGCTATAAGCCACCATGCAGCTCGACGCCAGGTAAGCTGACTTGTGTTTACTTGTAGTCGACGTCAGGTGTTTACTTGTAGCTCGACGTCAGGTAAGCTGACTTGTAGTCGACGCCAGGTGTAGCGCTTTGTAGTCGACGTCAGGTAAGCGACATGTAGTCGACGCCAGGTAAGCTGCACTTGTAGTCGACGCCAGGTGTTTAACTTGTAGTCGACGTCAGGTGTTTACTCTGTAGTCGACGCTATGTTTGCTACTTGTAGTCGACGCTAGGTGTTTGACTCTGTAGTCGACGTCAGGTGTTTACTCTGTAGTCGACGTCAGTGTTTACCTGTAGCTCCACGCCAGGTAAGCTGACATGTAGTCGACGCCAGGTAGCGACTTTGTAGTCGACGCCAGGTGTTTGACATGTAGTCGACGCCAGGTAAGCTAACTTGTAGTCGACGCCAGGTGTTTGACCTGTAGTCGACGCCAGGTGTTTGACCTGTAAGCTACTCTGTAGTCGACGCCAGGTAAGCTTACTTGTAGTCGACGCTAGGTGTTTTACTTGTAGTCGACGCCAGGTAAGCTGACTTGTAGTCGACGCCAGGTAAGCTGACTTGTAGTCGACGCCAGGTAAGCTACTTGTAGTCGACGCCAGGTAAGCGACTTGTAGTCGACGTCAGATAAGCGTGCATGTAGTCGACGCCAGGTAAGCTTTAACTTGTAGTCGACGTCAGGTAAGCTACTTGTAGCTCGACGCCAGGTGCTTTACTTGTAGTCGACGCTATGTTTACCTGTAGTCGACGCTAGGTAAGTTTAACTTTGTAGTCGACGCCAGGTGTTTAACTTGTAGTCGACGCCAGGTAGCTTTACTTGTAGTCGACGTCAGGTAGCTTTACTTGTAGTCGACGCCAGGTGGGTAAGCTACTTGTAGTCGACGTTAGGTAAGTAGCGACTTGTAGTCGACGTCAGGTAAGCGACTATGTAGTCGACGTCAGGTGTTTCGACATGTAGTCGACGTCAGGTGTCTACTTGTAGTCGACGTCAGGTGAGCGACATGTAGTCGACGTAGGTAAGTTTACTTGTAGTCGACGCCAGGTGCTTTACTTGTAGTCGACGCCAGGTGTTTACTTGTGTTTACTTGTAGTCGACGCCAGGTGAGCGACTTGTAGTCGACGCTAGGTAAGCGACTTGTAGTCGACGCCAGGTAAGTGACTTTGTAGTCGACGTCAGGTAAGTTTACTTGTAGTCGACGCCAGGTAAGTCGACTTGTAGTCGACGTCAGGTAAGTCTACTTGTAGTCGACGTCAGGTGTTTACATGTAGTCGACGCCAGGTAAGTTTCACTTGTAGTCGATGTCAGGTAAGTTTACTTGTAGTCGACGCCAGGTGCTTTACCCTGTAGTCGACGCCAGGTAAGCGTACTCTGTAGCTCGACGCCAGGTAAGCTGCACATGTAGTCGACGCCAGGTGAGCGACTTTGTAGTCGACGCCAGGTAAGCTACATGTAGTCGACGCCAGGTGTTTACTTGTAGCTCGACGCCAGGTGTTTAGTACATGTAGTCGACGCCAGGTGTTTACTTGTATGACGCTATGTAGCGACTTGTAGTCGACGTTAGGTGTTTAACTTGTAGTCGACGCTATAAGCTTTACTCTGTAGTCGACGTCAGGTGTTTACTTGTAGCTCGACGCTAGGTGTTTACTCTGTAGTCGACAGCTAGTGTTTACTTTGTAGTCGACGCTAGGTAAGCTTTACTCTGTAGTCGACGTTATAAGCTGACTCTGTAGCTCGACGCCAGGTAATGCACTTGTAGTCGACGCTAGGTAAGCATCTGTAGTCGACGCCAGGTGTTTACTCTGTAGTCATCGTATGTAAACGACTTTGTAGTCGACGCCAGGTAAGCGACTCTGTAGTCGACGTCAGTAAGCGACTTGTAGTCGACGTTATAGTGTTTACTTTGTAGTCGACGTCAGGTGTTTACTTTGTAGTCGACGCTATAAGCGACTTGTAGTCGACGTTAGGTGTTTACTTGTAGTCGACGCCAGGTGTTTAGCTACTGTAGCTCCACGCCAGGTAAGCTGTGCATGTAGCTCGACGCCAGGTAAGCTTACTCTGTAGTCGACGTCAGGTAGCTTACTGTAGTCGACGCCAGGTAGGCTTTACATGTAGTCGACGCCAGGTAAGCGTACATGTAGTCGACGCCAGGTAGTTTACTCTGTAGTCGACGCCAGGTAAGCGGCATGTAGTCGACGCCAGGTGTTTCAACATGTAGTCGACAGCGTTGCATGTAGTCGACGCCAGGTGTGTAACAGTCGACGCCAGGTAGTTTACATTTGTAGTCGACGCCAGGTGTACAGCTTACGTCATGTAGTCGACGCCAGGTGCTGACTTTGTAGTCGACGCCAGTGTAAGCTTGCACTGTAGTCGACGCCAGGTGTTGACTTGCAGTCGACGCCAGGTGCTTTACCGGTAGTCGACGCCAGGTGACATGTAGTCGACGCCAGGTAAGCGACTTGTAGTCGGCGTCAGGTAAGCGACTTGTAGTCGGCGTCAGGTAGCGACTATGTAGTCGGCGTCAGGTAGCGACTTGTAGTCGGCGTCAGGTAGCGACTATGTAGTCGGCGTCAGGTGAGCGACTTGTAGTCGGCGTCAGGTAAGTCGACGTCAGGGGGCGACTTGTAGTCGGCGTCAGGTAGCGACTTGTAGTCGGCGTCAGGTAAGCGACTTGTAGTCGGCGTCAGGTAAGCGACTTGTAGTCGGCGTCAGGTAAGCGACTTGTAGTCGGCGTCAGGTAGCGACTTGTAGTCGGCGTTAGGTAGCGACTTGTAGTCGACGTCAGGTAGCGACTTGTAGTCGACGTCAGGTAAGCGACTTGTAGTCGGCGTCAGGTAAGCGACTTGTAGTCGACGTCAGGTAGCGACTTGTAGTCGGCGTCAGGTAGCGACTTGTAAGCGACTTGTAGTCGACGTCAGGTAGCGACTTGTAGTCGGCGTTATAAGCGACTTGTAGTCGGCGTTAGTAAGCGACTTGTAGTCGACGTCAGGTTAAGCGACGTGTAGTCGACGTCAGGTTAGCGACTTGTAGTCGACGTCAGGTAAGCGACTTGTAGTCGACGTCAGGTTAGGTAAGCGACTTGTCGACATGTAGACGTCAGGTAAGCGACTTGTAGTCGACGTCAGGTAAGCGACTTGTAGTCGACGTCAGGTAAGCGAGGTAAGCGACTTGTAGTCGACGTCAGGTAAGCGACTTGTAGTCGACGTCAGGTAAGCGACTTGTAGTCGACGTTAGGTAAGCGACATGTAGTCGGCGTCAGGTAGCGACTTGTAGTCGGCGTCAGGTGAGCGACTTGTAGTCGACGTCAGGTAAGCGACTTGTAGTCGACGTCAGGTAAGCGACTTGTAGTCGACGTTAGGTAAGCGACTTGTAGTCGACGTCAGGTAAGCGACTTGTAGTCCGTCTAATTCCGTATTTTCCCATAGCATTTTACTTAACTATCTTGCAAAAAACGGTGACATTCTTAACATTTAAAAAAAATGTTATCGGTATTTTTATAAGTCGATCGGTTCGATTCTCGAAGATGGGTCCCATGGAGGCAAAGGGAAGGGGCGGGACTTTGGCTCTCTATTTAAGCTGCGTATTTCCCCCTCTCCCTCCCTTGTCAACGCTGCTGCTGTCCTGCACCTGTATCGCTGCCTGCCTTCAGCCCTTCCTTGCAGCATCCTCCTGCAGGCTCCGGCCTGGGGGGGGGAGATACTTTATCATACTGTGGGGGAGTGATGAGGTCGGAGTCTGGCCGCCAAACTCAATGTTGTGCTGTTATAATAAACATTTCAAACGGGAGTTGTGTGACTGAACTTGTCAAAACTGTGGCAGCTTGAAGAGTAGCAGCACGGCTTCTGTTTTTGCCTTGTTTGAAAAATACATGAATAAAGTCTTTGTGTTTTTTTCTTATTATTTGTATTATTTCCATCAAGAAGTAATACATACAGCATACTGTGTAATGTCATACTCCAATCAGAGTACAACTCCTACTTGTAACACTATTCCTCTACTCCACAGGATCTTAAACCACACTCATGCATGCTCATACTTACTTATACGTACCCACCTCCCCAACATACACGCGCCATGCTTCCACTCCTCCACATGTACCATTCATTCCCACTCATCCACATATATCTTTCACACAAACCCAAACACCAACACACAGTTTGACACCACTTTTTCTTCTGCTTCATGTAGGCAGACTGTGCACAACCAACGGAAGAGGAGGACGACCGAAGACACGTCGCTCCACCTGTAACCAAGAGGAGAGTTTTACCGGCGTGGATGATGGCGGCAGTGGCAGATACACACAGCCCCTCCTCCTCTTCCTCCACTCCCAAAGGTATTTCATCTCATGTGACTGCTTACATTTGACAAACTTAAACCTGAACTACTCAGATCTGTGATCGGATGCGTCTCTTTGCGTCTAAATACATTTATTGGGTCAGTTCCCTTTTTCTATTTCCGCGTCTCCCTCGTGTTGTCGTCCCCGTCGACCATTATGCAACTTTTTTTAGTTTTTCTGGGTCAAAATGTAAACAAAATTCCAACGTTTTGGTCGTCTTTTTTTCCCCGACACTTTTGTCACATTTTTTTCGAAGTTTCTGTGAATATTTTTCTGTCCTTCTTTTGACGTTTTTTTTTTTAAGCTTTTCCCATGTTTTTGTCACTTTTCCTGACATTTCTGAAGATTATACTGACGTTTTTGTCACTTTCTTCGAAGTTTTTGTCACTTTCTTCGAAGTTTTTGTCACTTTCTTCGACGTTTTTGTCACTTTCTTCGACGTTTTTGTCATTGTTTCGACGTTTTTGTCACTTTTTTCGACGTTTTTGTCACTTTTTTCGACGTTTTTGTCGTTTTTTTTCGACGTTTTTGTCATTTTTTCGACGTTTTTGTCACTTTCTTCGACGTTTTTGTCACTTACTTCGAAGTTTTTGTCATTGTTTCGACGTTTTTGAGAGCGTAGGTACAGTCAGGTCCATAAATATTGGGACATCGACACAATTCTAATCTTTTTGGCTCTATACACCACCACAATGGAGTTGAAATGAAACGAACAAGATGTGCTTTAACTGCAGACTTTCAGCTTTAATTTGAGGATATTTACATCTAAATCAGGTGAACGGTGTAGGAATTACAACAGTTTGTATATGTGCCTCCCACTTTTTAAGGGACCAAAAGTAATGGGACAGATTAACAATCATAAATCAAACTTTCACGTTTTAATACTTGGTTGCAAATCCTTTGCAATCAATTCCAGCCTGAAGTCTGGAAGGCATAGACATCACCAGACGCTGGGTTTCATCCCTGGTGATGCTCTGCCAGGCCTCTACTGCAACTGTCTTCAGTTCCTGCTTGTTCTTGGGGCATTTTCCCTTCAGTTTTGTCTTCAGCAAGTGAAATGCATGCTCAATCAGATTCAGGTCAGGTGATTGACTTGGCCATTGCATAACATTCCACTTCTTTCCCTTAAAAAACTCTTTGGTTGCTTTTCGCAGTATGCTTCGGGTCATTGTCCATCTGCACTGTGAAGCGCCGTCCAATGAGTTCTGAAGCATTTGGCTGAATATGAGCAGATAATATTGCCCGAAACACTTTCAGAATTCATCCTGCTGCTTTTGTCAGCAGTCACATCATCAATAAATACAAGAGAACCAGTTCCATTGGCAGCCATACATGCCCACGCCATGACACTACCACCACCATACTTCACTGATGAGGTGGTATGCTTTGGATCATGAGCAGTTCCTTTCCTTCTCCATACTCTTCTCTTCCCATCACTCTGGTACAAGTTGATCTTTGTCTCATCTGTCCATAGGATGTTGTTCCAGAAATGTGAAGGCTTTTTTAGATGTTGTTTGGCAAACTCTAATCTGGCCTTCCTGTTTTTTGAGGCTCACCAATGGTTTACATCTTGTAGTGAACCCTCTGTATTCACTCTGGTGAAGTCTTCTCTTGATTGTTGACTTTGACACACATACACCTACCTCCTGGAGAGTGTTCTTGATCTGGCCAACTGTTGTGAAGGGTGTTTTTCTTCACCAGGGAAAGTATTCTTCGGTCATCCACCACAGTTGTTTTCCGTGGTCTTCCGGGTCTTTTGGTGTTGCTGAGCTCACCGGTGCGTTCTTTCTTTTTAAGAATGTTCCAAACAGTTGATTTGGCCACAACTAATGTTTTTGCTATCTCTCTGATGGGTTTGTTTAGATTTTTCAGCCTAATGATGGCTTGCTTCACTGATAGTGACAGCTCTTTGGATCTCATATTGAGAGTTGACAGCAACAGATTCCAAATGCAAATAGCACACTTGAAATGAACTCTGGACCTTTTATCTGCTCCTTGTAAATGGGATAATGAGGGAATAACACACACCTGGCCATGGAACAGCTGAGCAGCCAATTGTCCCATTACTTTTGGTCCCTTAGAAAGTGGGAGGCACATATACAAACTGTTGTAATTCCTACACCGTTCACCTGATTTGGATGTAAATGCCCTCAAATTAAAGCTGAAAGTCTGCAGTTAAAGCACATCTTGTTCGTTTCATTTCAACTCCATTGTGGTGGTGTATAGAGCCAAAAAGATTAGAATTGTGTCGATGTCCCAATATTTATGGACCTGACTGTATATGTAAGGAGATAACATAGACACAGGCTAATTACTGATCACTAAAATGATAGTTAACATTAGTCATTACACTTAAACAGCTGATGGAAGTCCAAACTGGCTGCGAAACTTCATTTATAAAGCACTTTTCAAAACAAAAGTACAAAGTGCTTTTACACCGTTGAACCAGGATTAAAACAGGATTTAGTTTTGAAGCCAAACTGATATAATTTTCCATAACGGGACTGTTTTATAGCCCTTTGTGCCGTGGAACATTTTCAGCTCTAATCCCCAAAGTGTCTGGTGAAGAGAAGAGAGTCCGTGTTCAGGTGATGTTGTCCAGCTGCTTTGGCGACGTCGGGACGTTTGACGTTGAAGAGCAGCTGAAGGCGACAGAGAGTCTGAGGCCGTCGCTGTCTCCGATACAGGAGTCTGACTGAACAAGAGAATCAAAGACGGGGGACACAGCAGTCCAGTCTTTCTCTTTGATAGTCTCTCTCTCTCTGTCTCTCTCTGTCTCTCTCTGTCTCTCTCTCTCTCTCTGTCTCTCTCTCTCTCTCTCTGTCTGTGTCTCTCTCTCTCTCCCTCTCTCTCTCTCTCTCTCTCTCTCTCTCTCTCTGTCTCTCTCTGTCTCTCTCTGTCTCTCTCTCTCTCTCTGTCTCTCTCTCTCTCTCTCTCTCTCTGTCTGTGTCTCTCTCTCTCTCCCTCTCTCTCTCTCTCTCTCCCTCTCTCTCTCTCTTAAAGCTTCACATTCTCCGACTCACAACTCAGTTTTAAAATTCACAAATTCAGAATCAAAAATTCAACGTTACCAAATTCAAACGTATACAATTCAGTGTTACCAACCGGGAATCCAAGGAAAACCAATCAATTCTAGATCGGGAGTCAGATCGTTGAGAGATCTTGACGTTTCAGAGCAGCTTCATTTCAGAGAGAGAGAGAGAGAGAGACACACACACAGAGAGAGAGAGAGACAGACACACACAGAGAGAGAGAGACACAGAGAGAGACACAGAGAGAGAGAGAGAGAGAGAGAGAGAGACAGACACACACACACACACACACAGAGAGAGAGACAAAGAGAGAGACACAGAGAGAGAGACACACACACACAGAGAGAGAGACACAGAGAGAGACAGACACACAGAGAGAGAGAGAGACAGACACACACACACACAGAGAGAGAGACAAAGAGAGAGACACAGAGAGAGAGACACACACACACAGAGAGAGAGACACAGAGAGAGACAGACACACAGAGAGAGAGAGACACAGATAGAGATAGAGAGAGAGACAGACACACACAGAGAGAGAGAGCGAGAGAGAGACAGAGCGAGAAAGAGAGAGAGAGAAAGATATTCCACAAACTCCCGGGCAGTTCAGAGCTTGTGTTTGGTGTTTTAAAAACGTTCTCGTGGCAGAGATAGAGGCAGTGATGTTTCCTGTTTCCTGTACGAGACTCATCTTAGTCATGTTATCATTTGTTAGCCGGACGTTGTCATACGTATGTACATACATACATATACATATGTTTCAACCGAACCAGGAAAGGAAAAGCCTCTGTGCTCTGTGCTGATAGACCTACAACCAATCAGAGTGTCCCATCAGAGCAACGGAGTATGTGACGTATGTGCCCCATCTGACAATCGGGGCCAACTGATAAATTAAACCTTTGCCGAATCCCGTATAGGAAGGACGGCAAAAGCGGGAACTACTCATCTCCAGCGGCGGTCATCTTTGTTGTAAACAAATTCAACCCAAGCTCTCTTTTGGTGACGTGGTTGATTACGTTACTGTTGATCGTCTGTCCATCATCGTATAAACCCCGCCCCCTGACAGTTTGATTGGTCCAAACTGCTCTGGTTCGAGCTTAGTTGCTCCACAACGGATCAAGTCCAGACCGAAACTTCCCGACCTCAAATGTTGTGGGCGGGGCTAAGGTCGGCTGGCGTCCAGGCTACATGTTTCCTGTTTCCTGTACAGGACTCTCACACCGCCTCAAAAACACACCGACAAGATCTCCGCTGTCTCTGCTGCTGTAACATTTCCTCTGAAGCAAAGCAGACGTCTCTGCTCTGCTACTGACAGGCCGCCTCCATTACTGCGTCCATCCGCTCTGCGCTGCACTTTAAGAGCTGAGTTCAAACGGGCAGAGTGGACCGATGGAATAGTTCCAGTTTCCTAAAGAGAAACTGGTGATGCTCTCAGTGTTGACTCATCTCTCAGGAGAAAGGAAGTGTGTTCACAGTCGCAGCAAGAGTTTGACTTCTCAAATTGTTTGCAGTGGTGGAAAGTAATTAAGTACCTTTTCTCTCATGTAGTATACCAACCCGTTCTCATTCCAAACTCGTAAAATAAGGACGTTTGGACAGTGTCTGTCAGCGTCTGATGCGACGAAAAAGGCGTCTTTCAGCGTGTTTGTGTAACGCACCGGGGAGAGCAGCAGTTAGAGAGGATTTAGAGAGGAGTATGTAAGGAGGTTGGTTGGGGGGGTGGATGGGTCAAACAGGACTTGCACCCAGGAGAGCGGGGTTCACGTCCCGCTTGTCACGCTTGACTTGATATAGTTGTTTTTTTTCTTTCCTCCCTTTCTCGCCCACCCATGACCCTTTCCTTAACATAACTGCGCTAAAGGGACGGCAATAGTCCCGACCAAGCACGTTTACTTATAGAGCCAAAGGGACGGCAATAGTCCCGACCAAGCGCGTTTACTTATAGCGCCAAAGGGACGCCAATAGTCCCGACCAAGCGCGTTTACTTATAGCGCTAAAGGGACGCCAATAGTCCCGACCAAGCGCGTTTACTTATAGCGCTAAAGGGACGCCAATAGTCCCGACCACGTTTACTTATAGTTCTAAAGGGACGACAATAGTCCCGACCAAGCGCATTTACTTATAGCGCTAAAGGGACGCAATAGTCCCGACCAAGCGCGTTTACTTATAGCGCTAAAGGGACGCAATAGTCCCGACCAAGCGCGTTTACTTATAGCGCTAAAGGGACGCCAATAGTCCCGACCAAGCGCGTTTACTTATAGCGCTAAAGGGACGACAATAGTCCCGACCAAGCGCGTTTACTTATAGCGCTAAAGGGACGACAATAGTCCCGACCAAGCGCGTTTACTTATAGCGCTAAAGGGACGACAATAGTCCCGACCAAGCGCGTTTACTTATAGCGCTAAAGGGACGCCAATAGTCCCGACCAAGCGCGTTTACTTATAGCGCTAAAGGGGACGCCAATAGTCCCGACCAAGCGCGCTTTACTTATAGCGCTAAAGGGGACGCCAATAGTCCCGACCAAGCGCGTTTACTTATAGCGCTAAAGGGGACGGCAATAGTCCCGACCAAGCGTGTTTACTTATAGCGCTAAAGGGGACGGCAATAGTCCCGACCAAGCGCGTTTACTTATAGCGCTAAAGGGGACGGCAATAGTCCCGACCAAGCGCGTTACTTATAGCGCTAAAGGGACGGCAATAGTCCCGACCAAGCGCGTTACTTATAGCGCTAAAGGGGACGGCAATAGTCCCGACCAAGCGCGTTTACTTATAGCGCTAAAGGGGACGGCAATAGTCCCGACCAAGCTGCGTTACTTATAGCGCTAAAGGGGACGGCAATAGTCCCGACCAAAGCGCGTTTACTTATAGCGCTAAAAGGGACGGCAATAGTCCCGACCAAGCGCGTTTACTTATAGCGCTAAAGGGACGACAATAGTCCCGACCAAGCGCGTTTACTTATAGCGCTAAAGGGACGCCAATAGTCCCGACCAAGCGCGTTTACTTATAGCGCTAAAGGGACGGCAATAGTCCCGACCAAGCGCGTTTACTTATAGCGCTAAAGGGACGGCAATAGTCCCGACCAAGCACGTTTACTTATAGCGCTAAAGGGACGGCAATAGTCCCGACCAAGCGCGTTTACTTATAGCGCTAAAGGGACGGCAATAGTCCCGACCAAGCTCGTTTACTTATAGCGCTAAAGGGACGGCAATAGTCCCGACCAAGCTTGTTTACTTATAGCTCTAAAGGGACGTCAATAGTCCCGACCAAGCGCGTTTACTTATAGCGCTAAAGGGACGGCAATAGTCCCGACCAAGCGCGTTTACTTATAGCGCTAAAGGGACGGCAATAGTCCCGACCAAGCACGTTTACTTATAGCGCTAAAGGAGACTTTTACCGTCAATAAGAACGACAAAGGCACCTGACCAAGCGTCCATATTTTACGAGATGAGTGTGAGAACGTGTTGTATACTGTCATCCTTTTTTTTAAACTGAAAGCAGCAGAACTGAAAACACTTTAATATCTGTTTATTTAGCAGGTAATACCATTATTGCGATGTGCATATTGTCCTCATATCATGTCACGTAGCCCTTATAGCAGTTCATTTTATAGATATATTTTTTTGTTGCTGGGCTCTAGTGGCTGTAAAAATCCTCTGAAATGATTTCAGTTTCTGTGTTTTAGTTCCAACAGCTGCTAAGCGAAGTAAAGCGCCGTCCACCAGCGCTAAAGGAGCAGCAGCCAAACGGGCCACGCCCCCCAAAACCTCCTCACCGGAGGGGGCGGGGCTTAGTGAGGAGGAGGAGAGGCCGACGAAGAGGAGGAGGAAGAGGAGCGATGAGGAACAGAGAGCATCTCAGTCGAAAACAGTTGAGTACAGTCGGCGGCTGATATCACACACACGTTTTCAATGCTTTTTTGTTTACTTGTTTCCCACAAATAATCATTTTTGCCCCAAATAAAGCCAACTGTCAGTCTTACCTTTTGAGTTTTAATTTAAGAGTAATGTTACGGTGCATTCAGACTAAAAAAATTATGTTAATATTTTGTGAAAGCACCAATAGTCAATGCTACAACATCGCTGCATTATCGACATCAAGGTACTTGGTCTAAAATATGGTGATATTTGATGTTCTCCATATTGCCCGGCTCTAGCCCCGGTCGACTTTTTCTTGTCAAAAAAGACTCCTAGGGGTCCTATCTTGCACCCGGCGCAGCGTTGTTTAAACAGCAAATGCACCTGCACCCATCTGTGGCCCATGGGCGTGCTGGTCTTACAGGGAGGTGTGTTCAGGTGCATTCTGGGCGTGCTGGTCTTACAGGGAGGTGTGTTAAGGTGCATTCTGGGCGTGCTGGTCTTACAGGGAGGTGTGTTCAGGTGCATTCTGGGCGTGCTGGTCTTACAGGGAGGTGTGTTCAGGTGCATTCTGGGCGTGCTGGTCTTACAGGGAAGTGTGTTCAGGTGCATTCTGGGCGTGCTGGTCTTACAGGGAGGTGTGTTCAGGTGCATTCTGGGCGTGCTGGTCTTACAGGGAGGTGTGTTCAGGTGCATTCTGGGCGTGCTGGTCTTACAGGGAGGTGTGTTCAGGTGCATTCTGGGCGTGCTGGTCTTACAGGGAGGTGTGTTCAGGTACATTCTGGGCGTGCTGGTCTTACAGGGAGGTGTGTTCAGGTGCATTCTGGGCGTGCTGGTCTTACAGGGAGGTGTGTTCAGGTGCATTCTGGGCGTGCTGGTCTTACAGGGAGGTGTGTTCAGGTGCATTCTGGGCGTGCTGGTCTTACAGGGAGGTGTGTTCAGGTGCATTCTGGGCGTGCTGGTCTTACAGGGAGGTGTGTTCAGGTGCATTCTGGGCGTGCTGGTCTTACAGGGAGGTGTGTTCAGGTGCATTCTGGGGCAGCTCAGTTGGTAGAGCAGGCGCCCATATATAGAGGTTTACTCCTCGACGCAGCGGGCCCTCATTCGACGCCGACCGGCGGCCCTTTGCTGCATGTCATTCCCCGTCTTTCTCCCCTTTCAATCTTTTCAGCTGTCCTGTCAATAAAGGCCTAAAAATGCCCAAAAAATTAATCTTAATAAATAAAATAAAAACTAGCAAAAGTGGATTCGTACACGCCCTAAACGCCCCTGCGCCGTGCACTTCACACCGTGTGCTTAGATCGTTAAAAGAGGGCCCAGAGATTTAACATGTCCTTATGAAAGCCGTTGTGTGTCTGTTACTGTCGTCTACTCTCAGGATCTTCCTCCCCAGCAGCCCTCGGTTCGTCTTCCGAGCGAATCCAAGAGGTCGGTGATGAGCGACGAGTCTGACGGCTTCCCCATGGAGACGGACGAGGCCGAGGGAGGCGGAGAGACATCTACAGCTGACAGAAACGCCCCGAAAAACGGACAACGGCAGACGAAACGAGCCGAGTCTGTGGAGGCGAACAGCGGCGCTGCTTTCGGACCGCGACTCAGAACGCCGTGTCCGTACGGGAAGAGCTGCTACAGGTAGGACTGGGTAGCCTTCAGATACCGGTACCGGTACTGGTACCAATACCGTGACTTCATTACCGGTTCATGAACGATACGATTTACTTACAAAAAAATATATATATATATATAATAATAGTAATAAATTAAATAAATACACATTACAGCACACATCTTTTTATTTATGTTCCAGCTCCTCTCGAGCTACAGACACGGGTCCATTTGGACTATGACCCAATGAGCCTGTCAGGTGCCTTTCTCACTATGGGTGACTTTATTCACATCCCCTCTCACAAAAGTGAGTCCGTTGACTCAAACCCGTCGATAAACTCCCCAAAAAAATCGTTTTCTGTCGATATTCTTCGTCGTCCTACTACTCCTGTTTGCTACGTACACTCTCCTCTCTCTATTTTCTCTGATACTTATCCTACCGTAATTTAATATAGTCGGAAAGCCCTCATTCTCTGCTTTCAGTTTACAGTTTTAACAGTTTCCGATAGCACAAACGTACTAAGGAGTAATTTGAATCCCTGATTGGCTCGCCCTGACATTCTTACCCTAACCATAACCAATCCCAATCCTCTTGCCTAAAACCTAACCAACCCAACCAGAGCAGGCAACGAGTACTAGCCATTCAGGGATGAGTTCATTAATGAATATTCATGAGTCTTCCCCTACCATCCTGCAAAAAACTACCATTCGCCTCCCTGTGCTGAGCAGCTACCGTAATGCCCCATATAGGAGTGCAAAGCTCCCGTTGTCTGCTTTCAGGAACCATTTAAATGGTCTAGGAAAACCCGTAAAAACAACGATCCACGTCGTCGACGACATGATCGTCATCTGCATCTCAACGACAAATCTGTCAGAGAATGAGACCTCGTTAAAGCCACAAGCTCCAAAGTTGAAATCTACATGAATCTATCTTTATTTTTCTCGCTCCTGTTGTGTTCTTTTACCCCCGATGTACAAGAAGTTCTGTACATTGTTCCGTACATGTTTTGAGCCCCCAGAACAGTTATTTTGACCTCTTTTGGGGAGTGGGTTGTCTTGTTTTGAGGGGGGACAAATCTTACTCTTCTAAATATTAAGGGGGGACATATCCCCTGCATCCCACCCCCAAAACAATATACGCCTATGCTAAGGAACAGGTGCGTTCGCCCGTGCACAAACAGCAATCATGCATCTGAAAAGCAGCCAGCTGCTTCCTGTCTCTCGGCTTTTTATCCTCAAGAGATGCTACATCTTACATTTAAGATCAAAAGCTAAACGTGAACGTTGTCGGATCCGAGCCGCGCTGATTTACCTTTTGACGCTCCCAAACTGACGCAGATTACCGTCTCCGACTGGTGGGAAATCATCTCCGTGCACAGAGAGAGAAAACTTTAGAGCCTCGTTTACAGCTGACTGATGCGTTAATACCTTCCAGCTGCAGAGCTGAAAGCGCTGAGTGAATGAAAATCCCCCAAAAATATAGTAATAGACCCAGTTTTTCTTTTTTGATGTATGTACAGGAAACATTTTAGTACTTTATGTCTTTGTACTGTTGTCTTTTCCTTTTATTTGTTGTGTGTGTGCATTTACGTTGTCTCAGAGGTTTAACCCTTCTGTTGTCCTCAAAAAGTGTCGGGAGGGGCGAGCTAGCCTCCGTTCCCTCCCCCTCCCTTCCTTGCACTAACCCCCCAACCCCCACCCCCAAATCCTTCTTGTCGGTTATTGGCTGGAAGACTGTGTTATGTTTGGTGGTGCAGGTTGGCGCAGTGTGTTTTTTTTTTACAGTGTGTTCAGGGGACAGGCAGCTAGCAGACAGTGAGGAGATGTTTTTTACAGTGTGTTCAGGGGACAGGCAGCTAGCAGACAGTGAGGAGATGTTTTTTACAGTGTGTTCAGGGGACAGGCAGCTAGCAGATAGTGAGATGTTTTTTTACAGTGTGTTCAGGGGACAGGCAGCTAGCAGATAGTGAGATGTTTTTACAGTGTGTTCAGGGGACAGGCAGCTAGCAGATAGTGAGATGTTTTTTTACAGTGTGTTCAGGGGACAGGCAGCTAGCTGATAGTGAGGAGATGTTTTTTACAGTGTGTTCAGGGGACAGGCAGCTAGCAGATAGTGAGGAGATATTTTTTACAGTGTGTTCAGGGGACAGGCAGCTAGCAGATAGTGAGGAGATATTTTTTACAGTGTGTTCAGGGGACAGGCAGCTAGCAGATAGTGAGGAGATGTGACGTCGCTCACAGCACCTTTAACCGCTGCATCCCCACCTTGGATATGTTTTCTGAAGACCTCTCTCCTCTAATCACCTCCGTCTTCTGTTTCCAGGAAGAACCCGGTCCATTTCCAGGAGTGCAGTCACCCCGGTGACACGGACTACGAGGAGGACGAGGACGAGGACGAGGAGGAGGAGGAGGAAGAGGAAGAGGAGACAGGGGAGGCGGACCGACCCGAGTGTCCCTACGGCACCGACTGCTACAGGTCAGACATCACAGCACAGGCAGATGAAAGACACAATGGTGCCAACGTTAATGTCAGAGAGGGCGTGAAATTACAGAAATACATGTTTTGGTATCAAGAGGATGTGTTTCATCTCCTGATGTTCAACATGAAAGGAAACATTTTCTAACCATATTTGGGTTGGGCAATATGTTAGTAAAAACTGAAAGGAGGAGTTAATGTGCTCACTATATAGGTACCTGTCTAATGTATATGAGAGTATTACTATATAGGTACCTGTCTAATGTATATGAGAGTATTACTATATAGGGACCTGTCTAATGTATATGAGAGTATTACTATATAGGGACCTGTCTAATGTATATGAGAGTATTACTATATAGGTACCTGTCTAATGTATATGAGAGTATTACTATATAGGGACCTGTCTAATGTATATGAGAGTATTACTATATAGGGACCTGTCTAATGTATATGAGAGTATTACTATATAGGGACCTGTCTAATGTATATGAGAGTATTACTATATAGGTACCTGTCTAATGTATATGAGAGTATTACTATATAGGTACCTGTCTAATGTATATGAGAGTATTACTATATAGGGTACCTGTCTAATGTATATGAGAGTATTACTATATAGGGACCTGTCTAATGTATATGAGAGTATTACTATATAGGGACCTGTCTAATGTATATGAGAGTATTACTATATAGGGACCTGTCTAATGTATATGAGAGTATTACTATATAGGGACCTGTCTAATGTATATTACTATATAGAGACCTGTCTAATGTATATGAGAGTATTACTATATAGGTACCTGTCTAATGTATATGAGAGTATTACTATATAGGTACCTGTCTAATGTATATGACAGTATTACTATATAGGTACCTGTCTAATGTATATGAGAGTATTACTATATAGGGACCTGTCTAATGTATATGAGAGTATTACTATATAGGTACCTGTCTAATGTATATGAGAGTATTACTATATAGGGACCTGTCTAATGTATATTACTATATAGGGACCTGTCTAATGTATATGAGAGTATTACTATATAGGTACCTGTCTAATGTATATGACAGTATTACTATATAGGGACCTGTCTAATGTATATGAGAGTATTACTATATAGGTACCTGTCTAATGTATATTACTATATAGGGACCTGTCTTATGTATATGAGAGTATTACTATATAGGGACCTGTCTTATGTATATGAGAGTATTACTATATAGGTACCTGTCTAATGTATATGAGAGTATTACTATATAGGGACCTGTCTAATGTATATGAGAGTATTACTATATAGGGACCTGTCTAATGTATATGAGAGCATGGTTTGTGTTGCATGAGAGTATGTGTTGAGATGTTTATTTTCTGTATCTTGTGTTGTCTATGTAAAGCTGTGGAACGGACAGAGTCCAAAACATATTTCCCTTCGGGGACAATAAAGTATATCTTATCTTATCGTAGATTACGGACCCTACGCCGTAGCCTGACGTAGGGCTGCACGATTATGGCCAAAATGATAATCACGATTATTTTGATCAATATATTGATCACGATTAATTATCACAAGTATTTGTTGATTTTAACCAAAACAAATGTTATTGTCACATAGGCTAATTATAACTGCTTTCACCTCCATATGGTGCTACATTCCTCCTTTGTTGAAGGATACGATGAAGGAGCCACTTCAGCTGTTGTGCGACCACTTTCCAAACATGCGTGTTTGCCGTGAAAAGATACATGCAACGCAATTTTCTGTTCACGTTAACGGCGCATGTTAAAAGTGCCCGGTATCTACCGGACGAAATAGTGACGCAGATTACGGTGCCACTTAAATGTCTGTGTTGCTCTGATGCTCCAAAACAGACGTTAGTGGCAACAGAAACATTGCTACACGTCACGCTAGTAAACTAATAACACATTACACAGCAGCTAACGTTAGCTACAGTAAACGCTAATAACACGTTACACAGCAGCTAACGTTAGCCTACCGTTAGCTACAGTAAACACTAATAACACGTTACACAGCAGCTAACGTTAGCCTACCGTTAGCTACAGTAAACACTAATAACACGTTACACAGCAGCTAACGTTAGCCTACCGTTAGCTACAGTAAACACTAATAACACGTTACACAGCAGCTAACGTTAGCCTACCGTTAGCTACAGTAAACATTAATAACACGTTACACAGCAGCTAACGTTAGCCTACCGTTAGCTACAGTAAACACTAATAACACGTTACACAGCAGCTAACGTTAGCCTACCGTTAGCTACAGTAAACACTAATAACACATTACACAGAGCTAACGTTCTGTTCATATTTTGTCATATTTCGAGGCGTTAAAAATAGAAACCTGCAGCCTTCAGCAGTCTGACCTGCGTCACTGCGTTGGCACGAAACCAACATTAATCTTTTTTTATTGATGATATAATTTATTACTGCAACTACAAACACCACTTTGACTTTCTTATTTTGTTCCCCGACAGGAAAAATCCTCTTCACAGGAAAGAATACAAACACACAAAGAAACCAGGTAGGATGACACACACACACACACACACACACACCTCCCCCTCCACCGTTTTAATAAGGAACCTCTCTTCTTTTCAAAATGTGTCTTTCCTCAGCTGCTGCATTAGCATTTTGATGCCCCAGTTGACATTTAGTTTAGACACGCTTGGCCGCTCGACAGTCGTGTCCTGATTTAAGACGTGTCGCGTCTCGACCTCGACATTACTGACAGGACAAAGAAAGCCGGAGAAGTGATGGCTGCTTTTAAATCTTTCACACTGATTGCTCTGAAAGCACAGCTGTCCTTTTACCCACGCAGCGGTGAAGGAAATAAGATGTTCTACTGATGATTACTAAAGTAAAATAGGAAAATACCAAACCACATGACAGTATACTACATACAGTACCTAAAATAAGACTTCGTTAGGGGCCCAAGAACAAACCGTGTTCATACATACATGTATTTGTTGGGTTTGATATTATTACCTGCACCAAGAGCAGCAGCTACATGGCGCTTGAAGATGACGCTACGGTAGCGAGTAGTATGAACGCCCAAAAATTTGCATAGGAAGGTTGGTTGGGGGGGGGGAGTCAAACAACACAGGTCTTTCACCCAGGAGACCAGGGTTCATGTCCCGCGTGTCACGTTTCCTAAACCCAACTGTCCCATTCTTCTTTACCTAAACCCAACCGTCCCGTTCTTCTTTACCTAAACCCAACCGTCCCGTTCTTCTTTACCTAAACCCAACCGTCCCGTTCTTCTTTACCTAAACCCAACCGTCCCGTTCTTCTTTCCCTAAACCCAACCGTCCCGTTGTTCTTTACCTAAACCCAACCGTCCCGTTCTTCTTTACCTAAACCCAACCGTCCCGTTCTTCTTTACCTAAACCCAACCGTCCCGTTCTTCTTTACCTAAACCCAACCGTCCCGTTCTTCTTTTCCTAAACCCAACCGTCCCGTTCTTCTTTTCCTAAACCCAACCGTCCCATTATTCTTTACCTAAACCCAACCGTCCCGTTCTTCTTTTCCTAAACCCAACCGTCCCTAAACCCAACCGTCCCGTTGTTCTTTTCCTAAACCCAACCGCCCCGTTCTTCTTTACCTAAAACCAACCGTCCCGTTCTTCTTTACCTAAACCCAACCGTCCCGTTCTTCTTTACCTAAACCCAACCGTCCCGTTCTTCTTTACCTAAACCCAACCGTCCCGTTCTTCTTTACCTAAACCCAACCGTCCCGTTCTTCTTTTCCTAAACCCAACCGTCCCGTTCTTCTTTTCCTAAACCCAACCGTCCCGTTGTTCTTTACCTAAACCCAACCGTTCCGTTCTTCTTTTCCTAAACCCAACCGTCCCATTATTCTTTACCTAAACCCAACCGTCCCGTTGTTCTTTACCTAAACCCAACCATCCCGTTGTTCTTTACCTAAACCCAACCGTCCCGTTGTTCTTTACCTAAACCCAACCGTCCCGTTCTTCTTTACCTAAACCCAGCCGTCCCGTCTTCTTTACCTAAACCCAACCGTCCCGACCAATATTCCCGACCAAGCACGTTTAGATAAAGAGAGACTTTTAGCGTCAATAACAACGCCAACGGCACCTGACCAACAACCGTGTTTTACGTGATGGGAGTGAGAACGTGTTGGGGCCAAGGAAGAACTCGTCACATTTTGGAGCGGATCCGAATCACGGGGCGGATGCACAAACTATTTTTGACTTTCGTCAGCTTTGCGAGTTAGGGCACGGCTTTGGCGGAGGGTTTCCCTCTCTCCCAGTGTCCTTCTAGTTGTTATTGTTGAGTCAGATTTAGTTAGTTCCAGTTATGAAACTGATTTTTGATAAGAAACGTGTAAAAATCTGCATGTCAATACACGAGGAGAAACAATTACATGATACAGCACGTGCCAGATTTCTGTCTTTCAGGCGAGTGCTATAGGCACACGAGGTATGCTCGCTGCTTCCTGTCAACCAAAAAGCCATTGGACCAACTTCCTCTTCACTAACCTAAGTAGTGAGAGAGTGGTGAGACTCTTGACTTGCAAAAGTATCTTTTAAAGTGACAAACATCATATGTGTAATTCATCAAAACATTCTTAGTCTCTCCCCGTTCCCTACCGTACATCTTTTATTTTTGCAATAAAGTCCCATGGTGGTCCACAGGAAGGTGAGGGACCAGAGCCGGTTTAGAACCGAGACGCCCCAACACGGAGTAGTTTCCTGTATCTGTGTCACGTGATCTCCGCCACTGCCACGCCTTTTTAGGAGACTAGCAGGACGTCCTGAGTGTGTTGATTCCAACGGGACAAGTGAATGTGAACACAGATTATGAGCGATTCCTTCTTCCCGTAGTCACCAAAGTAAATATTAATATACCCATTCCTCACAATCCACATATCTCCAGACATTCTGACACTATGGGCCCTATTTTGCGCCTGGTGCAGGTGTGTTTAGGGCGTGTATGAATCCACTTTTGCTAGTTTAACAGTAGAAAAAAAGGGTCCGTGTGCCGGGGTCATGGTTCTAAAGGGTTGACCTTAGTGTCTTCATTAATCAGAGGTGTGTTTTGGGCGTAACATGCAATCAACCAATCAGAGATCATCTCCCATTCCCTTTAAAAGCCAGGCGCGTTTGGACCTTGGAGCATTGCTGTTATGATGGAGGATTTGCTGAGCAGGACGGAGATATTTTCAGGAGAAGAAACTGATCTGCTCATGCATGAAGTGAAAGCGCACGAGCAGATCATATCGATTTGACATAATGTAACAGTTGACATAATGTAATATTTTTATGTTTAATCTTTTGCATGTGTGCGTGTCGCTGCGCATCCCTGTGTGTGTAACAAGCATAGTGTGAGTGAGAGTGTCATCTCCCATTCCCTTTAAAAGCCAGGCACGTTTGGACCTTGGCCTTGGTGTAACAAGCATAGTGTGTGCGCGCGCTGTGCACGAGCCTAGGAGCATTTTACTAAATAACAATGAAATGCTGCGTTATTGACTTTAGACCAGGTTTTTGTTGGTCAATGGCGTGTTCAGGTGCATTCCGGGCATATTTTGGTGTTCAGGTGGATTCTGGGCGTGCTGGTCTTACAGGGAGGTGTGTTCAGGTGCATTCTGGGCATGCTGGTCTTACAGGGAGGTGTGTTCAGGTGCATTCTGGGAGTATTGCTATCTTGAGGCAGTGGGAAGTGATGGCACCATTGACCAACAAAAACCTGGTCTAAAGTCAATAACGCAGCATTTCATTGTTATTTTAACAGAGCATTAGTAAAATGCTCCTAGGCTCGTGCACAGCACGTGCACACTATGCTTGTTACACACACACGGACGTACAGCAGCACACACGCACACGCACACACACACACACACACACACACGCACACACACACATGCAGAAGATTACAGATACAAATATTACGGTGCAAATCCTCCATCATAACAGCAATGCTCCAAGGTCCAAACGCGCCTGGCTTTTAAAGGGAATGGGAGATGATCTCTGATTGGTTGATTGCATGTTACGCCCAAAACACACCTCTGATTAATGAAGACACTAAGGTCAACCCTTTAGAACCATGCGCCCGGCGCACGGACCCTTTTTTCCCGCCGTCAAACTAGCAAAAGTGGATTTGGACACACCTGCACCAGGCGCTTCACGCCGTGACCTCAGACCGTTAAATAGGGCCCAGGAAGTGTGTCGTGTTTTCATACCATTGGCGCTGCTTGAAATCTTTAGTATAGAGGGTGTTTTGGAGGGACTTCGCCTTTCATGGTCATGAGAACACAATGAAATGACTTCTTTGGAACATTGTGACTCTCCCTCTTTTATCTATTTGTCTGTCTCTGTTTTTCCTTCCCACCAAAAGTAGAAAAGTGAACCAGGTAATCAAAGACCGCTGATTTGAAAATGCTCTCAAAGAAAATAGGGCACTCTCCGCGGCGCTCATGAAGTCTCTTTTGAACTGTCTGCCTCTGTGACTCACTCTGATTCATAACCTTACGTTCATGCTGTCGCCCGCTTTTACAGCGCGCGCCACACGCGCCGTCCCCAAGAAGGACAATGGCGACGAGGACGATGGAGACGGCGACAGCTTCATTGACGACGACACGGGCGATGACTCAGACTACCTTCCTCCCGTCTCCGATGACAGCGATAAGGAGGACGTCAAAGCACTGCAGAAGGAAGCAAAGGCCTTTATGAAGAGAAAGAAGTAGATACAGACTTATTTTTTTCTTTTGAAGCTGCAGAGCAGAGACACACTGCTGCAGCCGCTGACGCATCAACACAGTCACGTACAGGCAGGAAAAAAACGGGACAAACACACCCGTTGCAGAAAAACAGCCCTCTCCAAACACAAAACACTAACCTAACACGACGCCGGACTGAATGAAAGAAGGGAAACTAAAAGGAAAATCCGTCTCATTGAGAGGCTGTAACTCCAATCAGTGCTAGTCGTGATTCTTTGTACTTTTCGTCCACCTGATGTTGATGTAAAAACTACTGAACTGCCTCTAAAAAACAAAATAACGGGTCCGTTCGAGCTTTAAATGTTCCATATCACGCTCTTTTTTTAGTTCATACTTGCATTTTGAGTTTCTACTAGAACATGTTTCCATGTTTTAATGTTCAAAAAACACATTTTTTTTCTCATACTGTCTGTCTAAATATACCTGTATATTATGTCTGAAACGCTCCGTTTTAGCGCCTGTCTCTTTAAGAGCTTCTTCCCGGGAAAAAAAGCCCAGTGTGCTCTGATTGGTCAGCGTTTCCGAGTCTCTGTGTCTGTCTCTGGGTATCACCACTGATTTTATTCCAATTCAGTGCCTCTTTCCGCGTTCTGCGCCTTTTTAATGTTCCCGTTTTCTGTGCTGAACATCAGAATATAAAGGAATACTTCGCCCTCAAAATGATCATTTGCGTATCAATTAGTCAGAGTATTTCCTGGAATTCTTGATTCTCCATAATAATAAGAAGAGGAATTTATACTTTTACTACTAATGGTCATTTTGAGGGTGAAGTATCCCTTAAACAAAAAACCAAATCAGGGGTCACTCAGCTCAGTGTAAAGGCGTGTGATTAAAAAACGTCTCGCCTTGCCAGACCTTCCTCCACAGAGCAGCGGAGGAGGGTCTGGCGAGTCCACACAGCATTCCTGGATGGGAGGAAAACCTGCTCTGGTTTATTGGCATTTCTTTAAACCAATCACAATCATCGTGGGCGGGGCTAAGCTCCGGACGGAGCCACGGTGCCTCTGCTAAATAGTCTCAGGAAGGAGCTGGTTTTGGTGGAACGTGTGGACGTTGATTGGACAGATAGTCTAGCTAGCTGTCTGGATTCACCCTGCAGAGATCTGAGGAGCAGTTAACCATAGTCCTCACAAATCAGCCGGAGGTTAGAACCCCAACACAGAGACAGAGGAAGGGGACGGGACATCCGGCCGAAAATGAGGGACATCCGGCCACAGACTGTATGGGTTATAGCTGCTGCGGTAGTGGTAGGGGTCTTTTCGAGCTTTACATATTTGTATTTTGGGTTTCTACTAGAACATATTTACCGTATTTTCCGGACTATAAGTCGCTCCAGAGTATAAGTCGCATCAGTCAAAAAATGCGTCATGAAGAGGAAGAAAACATATATGTCTCATTTATTTAGAAATTTATTTCACAAAATCCAAGACCAAGAACAGACATTTAATCTGGAAAGGCAAGTTATTAAACTACCCAACAGCCCCCAGAACAAGGGGCTGAATACGGTAGGTGTCCTCTACGTTAACGTAACACATTAACAGTTATTAAACTACCCAACAGCCCCCAGAACAAGGGGCTGAATACGGTAGGTGTCCTCTACGTTAACGTAACACATTAACAGTTATTAAACTACCCAACAGCCCCCAGAACAAGGGGCTGAATACGGTAGGTGTCTCTATGTTAACGTAACACATTAACAGTTATTAAACTACCAACAGCCCCCAGAACAAGGGGCTGAATACGGTAGGTGTCCTCTATGTTAACGTAACGTAACAGCTCTGTTGACGAGCCTCTCCCAGCAGCACGTTGTTCAAGCACCCATCTGTGGACTCCTTCCTCCAGCTCTGGCCATCTGAATTTCAGCGCGACTAGCTTTCTTTGTTTTCTTCATTGCAGTAAGACTAACCTTTTCTCCAGTCCCTCACAAGTTTCTCTCTCACTCCAAACTCTCCTTCTGCTGCTCGATGACCGTTTTCAGCTGCGTGTTTTACTACCTGCAGTCTCCTGCAGCTTCTTTTCTTTCTCAGTTGTCTTTAGGAGCAGCATATAGTCCTCACAAGCCTAGAGCTCCTCTCGCGGCTGCAGACGGTGATGTTTTCAGCATGAAATAACATTTAAAACATGTTACATTATATATATATTGATATATAAGTCGCACCTGACTATAAGTCGCAGGACCAGCCAAAGCATGAAAAGAAGTGCGACTTATAGTCCGGAAAATACGGTACATGTTTTAATGTTAAAAAAACACATTTTTCTCATACTGTCTGTCTAAATATACCTGTATTCCCCCACCTGTCTCTTTAAGAGCTTCTTCCCTCGCCACTGATTTACTGATTCGATTCCAATTCAATGCCACAAAACCAATTTCCTTGAATAAGAGCGAGATTCTACCCTTCCCTCTAACCTGCAGCATGTTTACATTAAGAACGTTAATGTACTTTTTATTTAACACGTAAACACGATAAAGCTGCAGCTCTCCAGACTCTACAGTCAGAGAGCGTTGAGACATTTCATTCAGATATCTGGAGGTAACGTTACCGGCACCAGACCTAGGGGGAATCTGGACCGGCAGCAATGGCTACACAGGCTAGGAAGCACTGCGTCGCTGTCGCTTAAGAGAACTGAATCAACAGAGAGCACGTTAGCGCGT
>NC_135856.1:2355252-2357752 GCF_031162955.1 Sander vitreus | reverse complement strand
ACCAAACAAATATTTTCTTTAGTCTGTAGGATGTGATTTGTAGGCCGGGATGTCTCCGCAGCGCCACAATACTTCATTCAGAAAAGAAGAATGGTTTGACACATATTTTGTCTTTAACAAATATTGCGCCTCCCTACCATTTGGATATTGCACGCAGCCCTAGTCTGGATCAACGGAAGTACACTTCCAGGACAAAGCCTGACATCCAGCGAGCGATGTCAGGCTTTGTGTCAAGATGTGAACAGGCCCAAACCTAGGGGGAGTCATGCAACATTAACGGCAGCTATATGTACTTATTTTTAAGCTACTGGATAATAGAATGCCTAAAAAAAATCTGTACATCATTTGGGAAAACATGAAAGTTTTCGACATTTGTCGCTTTTTTTGGTGCTTTTGTTGACGTTTCTGATGCTTTTCTGTTAACTGTTCATCATTCTGAAACCAGAACCCAACATATGTTGAGGATGACTCATTGTTGCACGTTAGTTTTAAAACCTTAAAGATGCTGTCCTCAAACTCTGTTCTTTTCAAGAAAAAAATAACAAGCTTAACATTTCTAATTACTTTGAGATTCTTAGTTTATATTCTGAGATACTAAGTCAACATATTGAGATATTTTGTCAATATTTTGAGATATTAAGTCAATGTTTTAAAGTTTCTTATTACTTTGAGATTCTTAGTAAATATTCTGAGATACTAAATCAATATATTGAGATACTAAGTCAATATTCTGATTTTAAATATTGATATACTGATATTAAACACACTTTTAAGAAAATGTGGATGTTACGACAAGGCCGGTCTGCTCGGTTCTTTCAGGGGATGACTGTAAATATTTACAAAGAACATGTTTAGGGCGTTTCCTCTCTAACTGGGAGGTTTGGGGACCGATTGGTGGGATTGCTGTGGACGAAGTAGACACGGAGATACACCGGTAAGAGCCAATGAGGTGTAACCATGTATCAGCTCATTTAAATATCTCACGTTACTGTGTTGTGTCAACAGTTAACTTCATGTAATATTGGATGAGGTGTTTTCTTCTGCGAGGTGTAAATGTTCCACCAGAACCAGCTCCTTCCTGAGACTATTTAGCAGAGCCTCCGTCGCTCATCTGGAGCTCAGCGCCGCCCACGACCATTGTGATTGGTTTAAAGAAATGCAAACAACAACAACAACAACAAAGTGTTTTTTTTTCTCATATCCTAGAATGCATCTGTGGTGTAGCCTGACTCTAACCCACAGCCCTGTGGTAGTCTGGCAATGCGAGACAAAGAAAACTGTGTCTGCTGAATAGGATCTTGTTTTCCATGCACGCTCATCTACCTCATGTATATTTTCAGTCTTACGATTACATAATTATTAATATTTGACCATTGCACTGAACTGCCTTGCACTGTATTTATAGTCAAATCTTAAATCTCGGACTATACTGACATTGCACTATTCCATCCCACCATCTCACCAGGCAGGCATCTCAATATCATTAGATGTTAATATATTTTTGTGGAGGATTTTAGAGGATGATAATGATGATTATGCTGGTGCTTCATTTGATTTAGGGCTGTTTTTAACTTTTAAGTTGAGGCATAATTATGAAGATTACAAGCCGTGTTTGTAAGAGTTGAGAACTTCTGGAGCCGCGAGTTGGAAGCGAATCAGAAAAACTGTAACGAGCCTTGTTAGTTAGATTTAACTTGATGGATTGTACTGGTAATCACCTGCAGACATGTTGTACCCTTCATCCAGACTTTAAGGACACAATCAGATGTCTCCGCCACACTTACAGACTTCACAGGGGAACTGGAACAACTCCAACCGTTTCGGATACACACAGACATTATCCATCTTTCCTCCCTAGCAGAAGCTATTAGGGGATGTCATGTCAGCCGTAATTAATGGTACATGAGGGGCCGCTGGTCCTAAAGTGTGAGCGTCAGCCACATGATGGATTCGGTTCAGAAGCTGAAGGGAAGCCCAGAAGCAGCTTTTATTGTAGAGGAATGTAAATCATGTCCGCTCAGATCATCCTCAAGAGTCCTGAGATTTGTTCTGAGATCTGTTTGATGTGGAGCGAGCATTACGGTTCCTGTTTCTCTGTCCACAAACCTGACTGATAAAGCTCTGTGTTTATAGTTATATATTGTTGTAGTAAGAGTAAGAGTTGACATGCTTATGGTTGGTCTGTTTATGACCGATACTGGTTTTTCAGGGCCGATACCGATTATTAATAGTATATAGTTAATGACACCGATATGCATTTACAGTGAAAATGGAAAATCTTTCAGTCAAAGTTAAGATTTTGGAATGTTACAAACTCCAACACAAAACTTTATGTAATAAATGAGAAACTGTAATCTTTCCATTTAATCCACCTCTGGTTGCATCGACAATGGGAAGAACAAGAAGCATGATTCTGATTTAGGAGCGAGGACGCATTATTCCAAGAAAGTCAACCTCCTTTGTTCGCCTTGAAGTGACACCACATGAAAAGCCTAAATGA
>NC_135856.1:2308190-2330159 GCF_031162955.1 Sander vitreus | reverse complement strand
CCCATTATTTATTTATTTTCATATATTTATTTATTTATTTTTTTAATTTAATTAAATTTTTTTTGGAGCTGCGTGCGCAGCTCGAACGCTCGACCAATCAAAACGCTAGAAAGAGATGCGCGCGCACCCCCTACTCCCCTGCCCCCCAAAGCTGTCCGACTAATACTACTTCAGTAGCTCTGTATATCTTTCCGTATATCCATCCCAAAAAAGTAAAGTCTAAATCCCAATTCGAAAACAGGGTCCAAATATCAGGAATAACATTGAAATATGGAGAATAAAGTCTAAATGTCGAGGATGATGTTGACATTTTGACTTTATTTTCTAAAAGCTACGACCAATCTGAGGATCTTCCTCCTCTGATGTTGTTCCCTTATGTCTGGTACTATGTGGAAAGTCGTCTTAACACTTAATAGCTAGACTGGATATTTATTGCAGATTGTATTTAAATGCTTCCGATCCAGGACCAACATTCTAGAACACTGCAATAGAATTCTTACTAGAACTCCAGTTTCAGATATCTACAATCCAGTTGTTATGAGTCATCATTTTAATTTCAGATATCATGAATGTCATCTTGAATATCTAAAGCACACTTTGACTACACATGTAATTATGGATAACCACAGTTGGCATCATGACTGGTAAATATGCTAATTCAGATATTCACAAATGTTTTGTGGATATCTGTTTTTCATTTATGATATCTGACATTAAAATGATAACTAGTAACAATTGGATTATAGATATCTGAAATTGGAGTTCTCCCTAGTAAGAAATCTATTGCAGATATCTAAGGTTTATTCTGGATTGAGATACTGTTTCCTGATTGCGTCCTACACACTGCTTCCTCTAATTCCTCTGGCTGTTTCACAATAAAAGCTTTGCCCGAGAGAACCAGTGGGAGGCTTTTAATGTGAAGCAGCTGGAGGAAATGTACAGTAAGCAGAGCTTTGTTAGCAGTGGTGTTCTTTATTATAAAATGGTCTACACAACAGGATGTGGACATATTCTAATAAAATCTATTGCAGATATCTAGAAAGTTCTTTCTGACTAGGAAGAAATAAATACAGATATCTGCAATAAACAAGAACATGAAACCAGGCTTAATGGAGTATGACCGGCAGTTAATACAGGGCACGCTGGACACGCACGCACGCACGCACGCACGCGCGCGCGCGCGCGAACACACACGCACACACAGACATATACACCCACACACACAGACACACACACACACACACTCGTTACACAGGACAGATATTAATCTTCCAGTGAAGCTACGTGACGGAAGAGTGATCGGAATGAAAATACGAGCTGATACAAAAAGATAGAGACGTTTCTATTGTTCAGCTCTAACATTAGGAGACACCAGCAGTCTGAACAGGAGGAATGCTGCAGGACACACACACACACACACACACACACAGAGATACACAGACACACACACACACGCACACACACACACACACACACGCACACACACACACACACACACGCACACACACACACACACACAGTCTGAACGTAGCCTAATAATGCTAGCTGTGACGACTTCTGCTGTGTCTTGTTTGCTGTGATTCGTCTGTCTTTCCAACTCTGCAGGTGCTCGTTAGTTTAACCTGGAGCTCCTGAGTGTTTCCAGGTTGTTTAAGCCTGGCAACAATGCAGCTCTGAGCTTTCTGCCTGCCTGCCGGTTGCTGCTGTTCCAGCTCTCTAACTCAACACTCCCACATTGCTTCCTCTAAAACCATAAAAGGTTCTACAACTGTTTCCACATATACACGAGTACTCACCAAAACCTGCAAGCAGACCTTGATGTGTAAAATGTTAATGTGTCCTACTTAATCTGCACTTGATGTAGCCTATTGTATTCTGTGTTATTGTATTGAATGTGAAACTGTATGTTGTCTTGCATGCTTCTCAACGGCCTATGAAATAAAAGTAAAAAAAGAGTTCCCCTTTAATGGACTAAGCATAACGCAGTAAACCCTAAGATTTCCGTTGAATGTCGTGATTTATTGGAGCATGTCAACAATGTGGCTAGAATGGTTTTGGTTTGGACAGCTTGACTGTGGATGTCAAAGGTCACCATGATGGACTGTGACTGCTGGTTAAATTAATTAAAGTGAAACTAAGTAACTCTTCAGAGAAAGGAAAAAAAAACCTAATTATTTTCCTTTTACAAATGAAAAGCACAAATGATAAGCAATAAAACACATCCTCTCTCATTTACAATAGACTAAGGGGTTTTACTGATGCAACCTCTCTTGGTCTGGTATGACCAGTAGCTTATGGTGGCTAATGTTAGTGTTTCGGGTGCGTGTCCGTGGGAAGTTGGGGGGTGGCCTGCTCACATGTCGCCCTTCAAACCTGCTGGTTTACCGTGCATAGAAACCTGCTGCATGACGACAAAGGGTGAGTTGTTGTTTTAGGCTAACTATGTTTCTATAATAAATCTGGATACATTAAAAAGCTATACAGTATCATGTTTCCAAGTGCCTTAGCTTGCTAACACAAAGCTAACATTAGCTTACCAACAGTCGTTTTCTAATGACCAGTGCCAACGGGGTCAGTCAAAAACAAGAAATTCACACCTCACAGCTCAGTGTTTCCCCTCAAAATAACCTCACATAGAAGTTAGGTACAGTACCAACTTCACCTTAAGTTAAGCCAGGGATAAATCTGTACGTTACTAAAGTAATAAAAACGTAGGAGGAAAAAAAACCTAACAGAGCTGCAGTAAGAGGCGAGCCAACGCTGGACAGATAACATCCCAACTTCAGTTTCCTTGGCATGAAACTCGAGGTGTGTACATGTTGTTCTGAGTTCAGACTGTTCCTCTCACATTACATAATTACCCTGAAAACTGTCCAATCAGAGCGCTGACTGGCAGCACTACAGGTCAGACTGGGTCCTGCTCTCACGTCATATGACTCTTCTAGATATAAAGGTGTTAGGATGAGTCAGATGAACACAGCCAGCAGCAGCATCTGTCAGAGTCTACTGATGAAGGTACCACATCTCTTTGACCTCATCTGAACGTGACTTTAACAGCGGAGCAGCCTGACAGGTAACATTACACACCTTTGATGAAGAAACTCGGCTATCATTTGTGATATTTTGAGGCTACATAACATACTTTAATATGAGAGCAGTGATACATTCTTTCAGCACTATTGTAAACTGTTTGTAGATCTGAGGTAACTCAGTAATTATTCTATGAAGTGTGATATTTTGGCCAAAATGAGCCTTTTTATGTTCAATTGAGTCAGATTTAATCATCACCAGGAAACAAGTTAGATGTTAATCTCTGCTGACTTCACTGCTGAGATATGAGGGAGTGTCAGAACGTCTCCATCAGCCTGAATACTTTATTCTCTGAAACTTGGATCAGCTGTTTATTCTGACTCTACAAAACTACTCAGAACCGTTAATGAAGGCAGAGTTGTATTTAATTGGCAGGTGTGTGTCACAAACTTCATCCCATCAAAAGTGTAAATCTGTCTTGGTTTTTGATTTGTGGACACATATCCTCAACAACAAGATAAAAGATATTTATTATTATTATTATTATTATTATTATTATTATTATTATCAGCAAAGCAGTCTTTTAATCCTGAACTAGACTGAGTAAAAACCTATCCAGAGGTTTCTGAAGGGACAAGTTGAAACCTGCAGTTTGTCTCTGTCAGTTACTGGAGGTGGGTTGGGTGGAGCTGAGGTGTGATAGGCAGGGACAGTTTGTGGTGTTTTTGTGTGACAAGACTGCCACATAAATAACTTCAGTCAAGAATCTGGCAAACGGAGGGTTGTCACAGTCAAGATCAGATGCTCCTGCCATTGTGCCCTCAGGACTCTCCAGCTAATGACTGTCTTTTCAATGTCTTTTCATTAGACAAGCTTAGTTCTCAAATCAAATTTAAACCTAATCAAGAAAGACTTCACAATATGAACAATAGAAGATAGATACCTGTGATAAACTTACGGGGGAGTGCTCCACTCATTCCAATCAGATGTGTTAAGCTTAAAGTTGTAGTTTCATGATGATCTTTCTTGTACATTATAGTATTGTTTGGTGTCATGCTGCTAGCAAGGCTAAAACAACAAGACAGCCTATATTTCAAGAACTAAAAGCTGGTTGAACAAAAGCTAACAGAACATATGACAGACTTCAGCTCTTCATGTGTGGTTTTCATTCATTAGCATGCTGCTTTAACATTTACAGTTTCCATTTCTACCCCTTTCACACCGGGTCACTCGCTCACATAGACTGTAAAAATAATGGATGTTTGGCCAGGAGTTTGGCGATATGGGCGTTACCATCTTGGTTTTTAAAAACCAGACGTGACAATTTTCCAACAGTATGTGACAAATTCTAAAAAGTTACAGACTATTCATTTCTTTATAATAGGCATACATAAATCACAGTCATACTAGGCTAAATATAGGCCATCTGGGCCTGCACGGCTGCAGGAAAAAGACGCAGAGATGTAAGACACCGTGTCTCTACCTTACGATGATTTCCGTACACCAAACGTAGAATTGCGCTCTGAACTTCAGCTAATAAACTGTGCCATGAAACCCTGAAAATCCAGATCATCCAAAATGTCTTTGTGGATGTGAATCAGTGGTAAAAAACACCATTGAGCAGTTTTCATGCGACAACGAGCTGAAAGATATAGTAGAAACTCATTTGTCGTTGTGTGTGACAGAGTGTGCGTGCATGCTATGTGTAGGCTAAATTGCAATTGCGTCAAGACAAATCTGATTGGCCAATACACACTGAAGATAAATTAAATATTTTTAAAATTACGAAAATGATCCCTCTCTTCATCCCAGACCCCAAACATGACATACAAAATGTTGTGGAACAGAAACAACAACCAGAGATATTCATAAGCTATCATTTTATTGTCATCGCAGTTTTAAAGCTTCGCCACCAGTGGGGATGCTGCAGATGCTACAGCACCCCCCACTTCCCCCGCCTATGCTACTGTCTATTCTTTCAACCGCCCAACCCTTTTTTTATTGGCCCCGGGACGACGGGTGGTCCTTAAGCTCGAGCCCTGGTCTCACGTCAGCGAGACACTTCAAAATTACATTAGGTCCAGCCCACAGAGCAGTAGCAGGAGCTCTAACTGACTAAAGTACACCTAAATCACATCAACACAGCACCTGTGTTAGCCAATGAGAACGTCTGCTCTGATACATTTGTGTTTCAGTTTTCTTTCAGTCTGACAAAACTTTCTGATTTTAGCAGGAAGCCACGATGACGGCAGTGGACCTTTTCAACACTTTGGAGGATTTAAAAGAAGAGGAATTTAAGAAATTCAAATGGTGTCTGCAGCAAGACATCCTGGAAGGCTACCAAAGCATCAAAGTGTCCAAGTTGGAGAACGCAGAAAGGCAGGACACAGTGGACCTGATGGTGAAAACCTATCAACTTCAAGGAGCTCTGAAGGTGACCAAGAAGGTTTTAGAGAAGATCAACAGGAATGATCTGGTGCAGAGTCTGCCAGACACCAGCTCAGGACCACAAGGTCAGTCACCCTTTTTCATTTGTATTTTCAGGAATAAAGAGTGGGTGGACATGAGAAAAACAATACTTGTAAGGGAACAGATTGTTATTTGTGACCTGCTTATACAACTTGTGCACTCGGCAGCAACGCATTCTCCAGCTGTAAACGACGCCATGAACGATGCATCATTTAAGAATGTAAACAGATACAAAAAAACTATTTTATAGATAAAAAAAAAAAAATGTTGACATTTATTTCAGTGTGGTCTCTATTTGTTGTAACATTACTGTAGTGGAATTTCAAGCTCATGTAAGTTGAGTTAGTGGTACGCAGGTCTCATTCAGGTCAGTGGCCAATATAACCAAATAATCTTTCCAGGTGGACAAGTATTTCAACTCTGTGTCTCTAACAGTAACAGCTGTATGATAAGACTGCCAAGGTCACGGAGGAAGTCAACACATAACCCATTGGTCTCATGACAGCCAATGTAAAAAACAACCACAACAGAAAAGCTGGTTTACTCACAAGTTGTATTTCGGTCAAGGATGATCTTTATTGTTGAGAATAAAGTTATATAGGGTCTAAATATCAAGAATAATGTTGAAATATGGACAATAAAGTTTAAATGTCGAGGAGGATGTTGAAAATTCTCAAAATTTTGACTTTATTTTCTAAATGCTAAAACCAATCTGAAGATGTTCCTCCTCTGATGTTGTTCCCTTAAGTCTGGTACTATGGGGAAAGTCGTCTTAACATTTAATAGCTAGACTGGATATTTATTGCAGATTGTATTTAAATGGTTCCGATCCAGGATCAACATTCTAGAACACTGCAATAGAATTCTTACTAGAACTCCAGTTTCAGATATCTACAATCCAGTTGTTATGAGTCATCATTTTAATTTCAGATATCATAAATGTCATCTTGAATATCTAAAGTAGATTTTGACTACAAATATAATTAGAGCTGCAAGCAGTGTGGGACAGGCCCTCGCTCCTCTGCGCGCGCTGGGTACATTTTTTACCAGGCTTGATGTGTGTGCAAAGTTTGGTGAGTTTTTGAGTATGATAAGGTCCCCAAAAAGGCGATTCATTCATTGGCCCTATTGAAACTGAATTCCTTCAGTGACCCATTTATCGTAGACTATTGTGTGAGGTATCATTGAAACTGAATTCCTTCGGTTACAGTAGTTAAAGCTAATTAAAGCTGCAAGCAGCATTGGACGGGCCCTCACACCTTCTTGCGCGTCGGGGTTACTGGCGAACGCCGATCCACATGGCTGTGCATTTGCGCAACTGTCAGACACAGCACGCAGGGTGGAGTGTGCACTGTTTGAGATAGTGTATTGCAAAAGTTGTACCAAGTGTAGGGTGCAGCGATAACCGTCATCAATGAAAAAGGAACTCTCAGCTGATTTCAATGATACCTCACACAATAGTCTACGATAAACGGGTCACTAGTTATAAAAGGGGGCGTGGGTTAAGCATAGGGGGCGGGATAAAACCATCACCAATGACCAAGGAACTCTCTGCTGAGTTCAATGATAACTCACATAAGACTCTACCTTAAACGTTTCAAAAGTTATGAAAGGGGCATGGCCTGTGTACATGGGTGTGGTTAAAGTATAGGGGGTGGCTCAATATCACATGTAGACCACACATTATAAGTTTCATGTAAATCGGATGATGTTTGTCATATAAAGCTTATTTCCTGTTGCCAGCAGGGGGCGCTATGACAAAAAGTCAATATTGGCCTGTAGATGTCCTCAGGCCTGGACTCTTGTTGATTGTCGGAAATTTCAAGCAGAATGGACAATGTACACTCATTGCTGAAGACATCTACACGACTACATTAAATCAAATTTATAGCGCTAACTACTGACAACAGAAACTAAGTTGTATGTGACACAAATAGAGATTTACATGAAATAAATATGGTATGGTCTACACTTATCATGTATCGTCATGTTGATATACAGCAACATGACGTTACATTAGTGTGTTCTCTAGCACCACATAGTGGACACAGGAAGTGGCACAAAATGTACAAAACTTCCTTTTTAGTGACAAGCGCGACAGGAAATAACGTCTAACTCATGACCACAGTGTCTGATGATCCCTGAAAATGCAAAAGCCACATTGACTGGCGCTCCATCAGTATCCCCGACCCGAATGTACGAGGGCTCGTTCATGACTGCTTGCAACATTAAATAAACTGTATTTTGAATGTTCTCTTTTCTTTTCATTCACACTGTGTGTAGATATGGCTGCTGTGAGCATTCTGCCATCTGAAGATCAGTTTCTGTGCTCCATCTGTCTGGATGTGTTCACTGATCCTGTCAGCATACCATGTGGTCACAACTTCTGCAAAAACTGCATCACTGAACACTGGAATACCAATGACCAGCACCTGTGTCCGATATGTAAAAAGGTTTTCAACACAAGACCTGAGTTGCATGTCAACACTTTCATCTCTGAGATGGTTGCTCAGTTCAGACAGTCAGCTCAACAGAAAGCCAGCAGCAGCAGCTCAGAGCAACAAGTGTCCAAACCAGGAGAAGTTCCCTGTGACATCTGCACTGGAACCAAACTGAAGGCCCTGAAGTCCTGCCTGGTGTGTCTGGTCTCCTACTGTGAGACTCACCTGGAGCCTCATCTGACAGCTTCTCGTCTGAAAAGACATCAGCTGATCGACCCTGTGGAGAACCTGGAAGGCAGGATGTGTACGAAGCACGATAAACCTCTGGAGATGTTCTGTAAGACCGACCAGACATGTGTCTGCATGCTCTGCACTGTTTTAGATCACAAGAAGCACGATGTTGTTCCTCTGAAAGAAGAATATGAAGGAAAGAAGGTAGAGCTGGGGAAGACAGAGGCTGAAATTCAGCAGATGATCCAGAAGAGACGACTGAAGATTCAGGAGGTCAAACACTCAGTCGACCTCAGTGAGGAAGATGCAGACAGAGAGATAGCAGAAGGTGTTCAGGTCTTCACTTCTCTCAAGGAGTCTGTTGAGAGAGGCCTGAATGAGCTCATCAACACGATCAAAGAGAAGCAGAAAACAAGAAAAAAACAGGCCGAAGCTTTCATCAAAGAGCTGGAACAGGAAATCTCTGAGCTGATGAAGAGAAGCACTGAGGTGGAGCAGGTGTTACGCTCTGAAGACCACCTCCATCTTCTCCAGAGTGTCCAGTCCCTAAACATCCAACAACCTCCACTCACCAAGGACTGGACAGAGTTCAGCGTCCGTACATCATCATATGAGGGGACTGTGGTGAAAGCTGTGGTTCAGCTGGAGGAGACACTCAGTGAAGAGATGAAGAAGCTGCTTGAAGCTGAACTGAAGAGGGTCCAGCAGTATGGAGTGGATGTGACTCTTGATCCTGATACAGCACATCCTAATCTCATCCTGTCTGATGATGGGAAACAAGTGAATCTTGGTGATGTGAGGAAGAATCTCCTAGACAACCCGGAGAGATTTTCTTATCGTGTTTGCGTTTTAGGAAAACAGAGTTTCTCTTCAGGCAGATTATACTTTGAGGTTCAAGTCAAAGGAAAGACTGAATGGACTTTAGGAGTGGCCAGAGAGTCGATCAAGAGGAAGGGAAGCATCACACTGAACCCTCAGAAAGGTTTCTGGATTATAGCGTTGAGAGATGGAAATGAGTACAAAGCTGCTGCTGACCCTCCAGTCCTTCTCTCTCTGAAGTCTCAGCCTCAGAAGGTGGGGGTGTTTGCTGATTATGAGGAGGGTCTGGTCTCCTTTTATGACGTAGATGCTGCAAATCTTATTTACTCCTTTACTGGCTGCTCCTTCACTGAGAAACTCTTCCCATACTTCCATACTGGTAATAATGATGGTGTTAAAAACTCTGCCCCTCTGATCATCTCTCCTGTCAGAGTAAACTAATCACTGATCTCATTTCAGGTTTTGATTTATTTCAATCAAGGAAACAAATATACATATTCTTATTTTTTACAACTCATTTTCTACAGAATCTGTTTTCTGTGGTGACTGATTTACACTTTTTCGATTTATTATCATATGGTTAATGTAGCAATTCTTTGCAAATGAAATCAAACTCGACATATTTTGTGTCTTTAGAAAACTGATTTCTTCTAGAAGTTATAATAAATGGCTGTGGGTTTAACAGAGGTTTAAATAGATATTGTCCACACAACGTGTGTCATGATGCATCAAATTAATGTGTTGATTATGTAATCAGATACATATTTAATTGTATTTGATGTGCAGCCACAGAAAACTGAACTGAATAGTTCATTGTGTCATGAAGCTTCATTTAAGAGTAAGGCCTATACATGGATCTCTCAGCAACGTCATCACTGCTTGCGCACGCAACCGGGGGGCAGAAAGAAGACGTGTTTCGTGTAGCTATAGTAGTAGTAGCAGCATAGCATAAGTCAAAATGCCAAGGAGTTGTTGTGGTTAATTGTACAAACAGAGCCAGTGATGGGTGCCTGTTTAACATACCTAGGGGGAAGCATGCTTTTGCCAAAAACCGGCGGAGGTTATGGCTTCAAGCCATAAGAAGGGGGTCATATGCAAGAGTCAGGCTTCCATTGTATCAATCAGAAAAGTTGCAGCTTGTTCAGTTGTTCAGCTAAGTGATATCTACCTGTCAGGGCTGTGGTACTCGAGTCCGGACCATAGACAGTTAAAGGTCCGGACTCGAGACAAGTTTAGACTGCTAGCTAAAGCTACGCCGATGTTTTGCTAACGTTAGCGCTACAGCGTTAGCCTAGCCTGCTAGGTAAATATTACGACTGCCTTCGGCGTTTCTTATATCTGTGTCCACTTTTTTCAACATAAGACCTGTGGCGTTAGTGCTCCTTTTGTACCATAATTTTATTGAATGAAATATTAAGCTTCACTCCTACGAGATGGGTGGGTTTTTATTACGTTACACACAAAGCTAACTGGCTAAGGTTAGCCTGTACGTATGCTAGCGGACATTAGCTAACGTTGCTGAGACAGCGGCAGTAGAGTTTCGGCGAGCAGACCATGACAGTGTTGTTGCCCTCTCACCCACAATCAACCTCTGCTGCTAAAAACAATCAACCCTGCAGTGATGTTTTGAAATGGAGACATACATATCGTACCTTTTCCCGGAAATCCTGGCCATTATTTTAAGGTATAAACCAACCATAGGGGTACACTCAGGGGTAACCCTGCTGCTAACATTGGCTATTACATTAGCCTAAAATGATAATTATAGCCATACATATATATCACAGTAACACTGCAAAATTAAAGACAAACAGATCCAACTAAAATCACGTTTTATTGAGTCAGCAGTTATATACAAACAATAAGGAAAGCTTTGCAGGGTTGTTTTTGAAAGGTTGTTGCAGTAGCGGACCAGCTCACCAATCTGGCTTTCTGCCCGAGAAAAGCTGGTTTACACACAAGTTGTATTTCAGTTGAGGATGATCTTAGTTAATTTTTTTTGCATTTTCGAAAACAATCATAATGTTGAGAATAAAGTTGAACTTCTGCCAGGCAATTTAAAATAAATAAATCAGAAATTACTGGCGGACGACAATCCACACAACCCTGCATTTGCGCAACCATTGGACACAGTGCGCACGGTGGAGTGTGCGCAGTTTGAGATGTATTGCAAACAAAAAGTTGTAAGGGAACTCCATACTGAGTTCAATGATACCTCACACAATGGTCCACATCAAACTGGTCATATGTTATAAAAAGGGGCGTGGCTACAGCATAGAGGCGGGTCAAACCATCACCGATCAAAAAGAAACTCTCTGCTGAGTTCAATGATACCTCACACAAAGGTCTACATTAAACGGTTCAAATGTTATGAAAGGGGCGTGGCCTGAGTACGTGGGTGTGGTTAAAGTATAGGGACCGACTCAGTATCACATGTAGACCACACAATATAAGTTTCATGTAAATCGGATGATGTTTGTCATATAAGGCTGATTTCCTCTTTCCAGCGGGGGGTGCTATGACCAAAAGTCAATATTGGCCTGTAGATGACCTCAGGCCTGGACCCTTGTCAATCGTGAGAAATTTCGGGCAGATATGACAATGTTCACTAAAGTAAACAACTTCTTCATTCATCGATAAATGCTCAAAATGGCCGCCACGCCACACCCACACCGTTGGATGAAAACTTTTGCTTTTAATAGCTTTTCATCGTTAAGGTCTTTAGATGACACAGACCAAATTTGAAGTTGATATGATGAATTCTTTCCGAGTAGTTCGTTAAAGTATAGCAACTATAGTTTTGGGACTACTTCCTGTTGCCACTAGGGGGCGCTAGGACTTTGAGTAAATATCTGTATCTAGATGTCCTCAAGATTGGACTCTTATGAGTCGTGAAAAGTTTCGAGCCAACTGATCAATATACACTCAAGTAACACCCACTTCCTCTTTCATTGGCGAAATGCACAAAATGGCCAGCCCACCACAGCCATGCCCTATGAAAAAAAAAAATCGCACTAATTTCGAACTTTCAAGTGTTCCTGTTGGGTTTAGGGTATGGCTCCAATGACGTTTTCTGTACGTCTTGACATGCTACATATGTGTACCAAGTTCCGTGAGTCTACATTAAACATACTGCAGGGGATCAATTTGTTTTAATTTTGTAGGGGGCGCTGGCGAGCTATTTATGTGTGCCTATTCCCAACACCCTTAAAATACGTACATTTTCACGATGAATTTTGGTGAGTTTTTGAGTATGTTAAGTTCCTCAAGAAGGTGATTCATTTGCAGAATAAAAGAAGGAATAATAATATTTTCTTCAGCTTCAATAGGGCCTTCGCCGCTGTCAGCGCTCGGGCCCTAATTACGGATAACCACAATTGGCATTATGACAGGTAAACATGCAATTGCAGATATTCACAAATGTTTTGTGGATATCTGTTTTTCATTCATGATTTCTGAAATTAAAATGATGACTTGTAACAACTGGATTATAGATATCTGAAACTGGAGTTCTTCCTAGTAAGAAATCTATTGCAGATATCTAAAGTTTATTCTGGATTTAGGTTTCCTGATTGTGTCCAACACACTACTTTCTTTATTTCCTCTGGCTGTTTCACGATAAAAGCTTTCCACCAGAGAACCAGTGGGAGGCTTTTAATGTGAAGTAGCTGGAGAAATGCACAGTAAGCAGAGCTTTGTTAGCAGTACTGTTCTTTATTATAAAATGGTCTACACAACAGGATGTGGACATATTCCAATAAAATCTATTGCAGATATCTAAAAAAGTTATTTCTGACTAGAAATAATTAAATATAGACATTTGCAATAAATATCCAGTCTAGCTACTAAATGTTAAAACTGCCATTTATACAATTTTAGGTTTTGAATTTAGTTTTGACTAGCACAATCAAAGTTGTAGATATCTTGAAAAAATAATTGCTACAAATAAGATTGTTATTGTGGATATCTTTAATTACCATTCTTTATTATTTTGACTAGGAGAAATGCTATTATAAATATCTAAAATGTAATTACAGATAGGAGTGTGGTAAGGCATTTTTCCTGTTTTCATCTACAGTTTACAGTTACAGAGCTTCTTCTTGCGGGTAACGTCTGACAATAACAATAACTTTAGTTTTCTATGTTGTAAGTTGACATTATTGTTTAAAGCCACATTTCAATACTGACAACACATGTATAATCTCTCTGAAAGAGTCAAACAACAATCATTGATGAGTGCAGGGTATTCATTTAAACTCTGAACATTTCTTGAGAGCTGACAGCCTTCCTCATGTCCGAGCACGTCTCCATGACTCCCTGCTACACTGCAGCAGCAACAGGCCTCCATGTAGACCACTAACTGGTGTTGTGACACAGAACGACCACTAGATGGATCACAACACAAAGGAATCATGAGACAAAGTTACTATACTGCTACCATGCTGACCACCAAAACAAACAAAATGCAGTATGCAGTGAATGTGACTCTTGATCTTGATACAGCACATCCAAGTCTCATCGTGTCTGATGATGGGGAAACAAGTAAATAATAGTCATCTAAAGAAGAATTTTCCAGACAACCCAGAGAGATTGGCCGATTGTAATTGCTTTTTAGGAAAGCAGAGTTTCTCTTCAGGCAGATTTTACTTTGAGGTTATAGTTAAAGGAAAGACTTCCTGGGATTTCGGTGTGGTCAGAGAGTCGATCGACAGAAAGGGAGGCATCACACTGAGCCCTGAGGATGGTTATTGGACTTTATTGTTGACAAATGGAAATGAGTATGATGCTAATGACCACTTTAGTGTCTGTCTCTCTCTGAAGTCTCAGCCTCAGAAGGTGGGGGTGTTTGTGGATTATGAGGAGGGTCTGGTCTCATTTTATGACGTAGATGCTGCAGCTCTTATCTACTCCTTTACTGGCTGCTCCTTCACTGAGAAACTCTTTCCATACTTCAGTCCTGGTGATGATCATGATGGTCAAAACTGCACCTCTGATCATCTCACCTGTCAGGTTGGACTATTAAGCTATCTTATTTCATGCATTGACTTATTTTCATTCAAGGGGAACAAATGTAAATATTGTCAAGAAACACGTCATGTGGAGAATATCTACCTTGTATTAAACTGACTACTTTCAGTTGCAGAAGAAATCCATCTCTTTAGACACCAAATTTATTTTACAGTAAATTTGTAAAAAATGCTAGAAAATAACAATTTATTTCTATTTCATATGCAGCCACAGAAAACGTTTCCTTTAAGAGTAATGGCATGTTCACACTGAATGCGTTGCAAGCGTTTTGAGCAGCGTAAATGTATACAAAGTCAGTGCAAAGACACAACATAATTTGTCTGTTTCAAATTTCAATTTAAGCAAGAAATTTGTGTGATGCTGTTGATAGCCGTGATCAATTAATAATCATGATGTCAGACTTTATAGAAATCTGCATCATGATTTAGTTATTTTGGCATCATTATGATCCGTTTTGATCCATGGTTGAGGATGGAAAAAAACGTAGTTTGTGCCTACAGCTCTACATCAAGCGGCAACCTTCAGCACTAAAAAAGTAAGCTAACACGGAAGCTTATAGATTAAACACAACTGATACCGATAACATTTCTACGAGTAATGCAGCACAATGTTAATCTTTGCATCCTATGTGAATGCGCCATTAGGCCTTTTACATGTCTGTAGTAATTTATAATACTGGGTATAATAGTTAATGGACAAAGTTCATCAGTAGCTGTGTTCGAAAACATTCCCTATCACAGAAATAGTGCACTATGTAGTGTGTTCGCCATTTTGTAGTGGTGTTCAAATTCACTGCGGTTAATTTCATTCACTATATAGTCCACTATCAAATACCTACAACACGCTGCTAATTTGAGTGTACATAGGATGTACCCTATATGTTACTCCTGTATCCCACAATGCAATGCGGTCGTGTTTTCCTGGAGGAAAGGAGGCAGAAGTCACCGAGAAAACTGAAAAGGAAAAATGGAGCTGGCTTTGGTTTCTAAACAGTGGAAATGTAACATACAACATATAAAATATACAACAAATTTTACTCTTCTTCTGAGTGCTCGCTTTGTTTCAGGGACGCATTAGAAGTATTTTTGTTTGGGTTTGTTGCTGGGTGCGCCCGCCTCCGTTACACAAATAACCGGCACATCTACTGACGCAACTATGTGTTTTCAGTGTAGTGTCCGAAATCCTGTTTGGTCGTTCCCTATATAGTTCACTATTTAATCAACACTATATAGGGAATAGTGAGTGTGTGAATGGGGGAGCGGTTTCAAACACAGCTAATGTGTGATAATTTGTCTAAAAATGTATTTGGTGAATTACTGTTTTTTTGCGAATAGTGGTAGTGAAATGGTTATGGGAAATAAGTCAAAAAAATCTGTAAATATGTGATTGTAAGATAATGTAAAATGAAGCAGTTGTTGAACACCAGCCTTGAGTAAGCAGTGACTTGAACTCCAAACACTGAACAGAGAAGCCAGGGGCTCGTTCAATCTTAAAACTGTGTGCACCGTTTTGCTATGGTTTCCTGGTTGAACGGCATGTTTCCTAACCCTAACAGAAGTAACAACAGAGTTTTTCTTCAGGCAGATTTTACTTTGAGGTTCAAGTTAAAGGAAAGACTGATTGGGACTTAGGCATGGCCAGAGAGTCTATCGACAGGAAGGCAGCAATCACACTGAGCCCTCAGAATGGTTACTGGACGATATGGTTGAGAAAGAGAAATGAGTACAAAGCTCTTGATGACCCTCGTGTCCTACTCTCTCTGAAGCTCTTATCTACTCCTTTACTGGCTGCTCCTTCACTGAGAAAATCTTCCCATTCTTCAGTCCCTATACTAATGATGATGGTAAAAACTCTGCCCCTCTGGTCATCTATCCTGTCAGAATAAACTAATCACTTATTGCATCATTTCAAGTATTGATGTATTTTTAATCAAGGGAACAAATGTACATATTCATATATTTTACATCTTATTTTCTACAGAATCTGTTTCCTGTGGCGACTGATTTACACATGCATTTATTATCAAATGGTTAAATGTGTAGCAATTCTTTGCAAATTGAATAAAACTTCATCTTGACATATTTGGTGTCTTTAGAAAACTGATTTCTTCTGGAAGTTATAATAAATGTCAGAACAGACATTAAAACAGAGGTTTAAATAGATATCGTCCACATAAGGTGTGTCATGATAGATCAAATTAATGTGTTGATTGTGTAGTCAGATATACATTTATTTGTATTTGATGTGCAGCCACAGAAACATATTGCTGAATATTTCATAGTGTCGTGAAGCTTAATTTAAGTGTAAGGCCTATTACATCCCATAGTGTCTACAGAACATAGTATGTGTCGTTGACCACCCAGACACCTTTCAGAGGATCACCATGCCAGACATGATGTCGTACTTGGCCATTTACATGGGACTAATCAAGACACCGAACATCACTGACTACTGGAGAAGATCAAATCTATACGCCTTTTCTTTTCCATCGAGTGTGATGTCAGGTTGCAGGTTCAAAGCCATCTTGCGCGCCATCCACCTCAGTGATCCTGATGACGATGCTGCCAGCGACCTAAAAAGAGGCACCGCCGGGTACAACAGGCTTTGTAAAATTAGGCCAATGTACCATGAGGTTAGGCAGGTATGCATGGCGAATTACCACCCCCACTAGTGTGTTGCCATTGACGAGAGGATGGTCACATCCAAAGCCCGCAGCGGACTCCGCCAGTACATGAAAAATAAGCCTGTGAAGTGGGGTTATAAGCTGTTTGTGCTGGCGGATTCCACCAGCGGTTACACCTGGGACTTCTTTGTGTACGAAGGCAAAGGATCACCAATTGTCAAGGGGCTCAGTTATGACACCGTAATGCGGCTCGTGAATACACAGGTGCTGGGTACCGGGTATAAGTTATTTGTGGATAACTTTTACACCAGCACAGATCTCTTTCGCGACCTGCTGGCAAAGAAGATCTGGGCCTGTGGTACCATTCGCCAACAGCGTATTGGGTTCCCCAAAGACAGGCCAGGCGGGCTTGAAAGGGAAGGCTCCCCGGGGCACCATCCACTGGATTCGCGAGGGGCCCGTGGTGTTTGTTCAGTGGAGGGACACCAGAGATGTGCTGATGTGTTCCACAATCCATGCAGCACATGGAGAGGATACGGTCCAGAGAAGGATCAAGGGGTCAGATGGGCAGTGGTCTGTACAGGATGTCTCCATCCCACCAGCCATCAAGGATAACAACAGGTATGTACAGTGTTTTCCTAATTTCAGCTCTTTGAATTGAATTTTGATATCAGGTCAATGCGTCAATATCAGTGTAATGAAATGGCTATGTTCCTTTTCCTATATTTGTTTCTGTACTCAGGAACATGGGTGGTATGGACCTGTCCAATGCCCTGATTGGCTCCTACACCATCCTGCACAATACCAAGAAGTGGTATTTTTTATTGAAAAGATTTCTGGTACAGGATATACAGTCCTCTATCCCAGACTCTAAAAGTCACACAAAACAAATATATATATATATATACATGTACATACACACATGCATATATATATATATATATATATATATATATATATATACACACACATACACGTACACATACATGCACATCTATAAAAACATTAATTTCATAATTGAAGTTTTCTAAAAGTTCATAAATAAATTACATAAATGAATTACATAAATTACTGACAAGCTTTATATTTATACATTACAAGCAAAATGCATCCAGCCTATTCTTAAAGGAATTAATAGAAGGGGAACGCACAACTTCTTCTGGAAGCGGGTAACGTTTTAAAGAATTCCCTTGTGTCTCGTACCTATTGTTCCAAAACTGAAAGATAGGTTCAACTGTTATATCATATATTCCCTGTACAAGCTTGTACACCTGAATCATATCTCCTCTGTATCTCCTAAATATGAGAGTCGGTAAACTTAATTTCCTCAATATATCTTCATACGACATATTTTTCATTCTGGAATTAATTTAGTAATTAATTAATTAAAATAACTCTTCTCTGGACCCTTTCAATTTTTTCTACATATTTTAATTTATATGGACACCAGACTGAGCTAGAGTATTCAAGGTGAGATCTTACCAGGGATTTGTACAAAGGTAAAAATATATCCTTGCTTAAATTTTGAAAAGTTCTTTTTATTATTGCAATCATATATGTAGCTTTTTTAACTTTTTCAGAAATATGTGTGTGGAATTCAAGTGAACCATCCACCACAACACCTACGTCCCTCTCCTCTTGTACTGGATTAACCACTATATCCCCAACTACATAATTGGCTACAGTGTCATTTTTTTCCCCCAATATGTAAATGTTTACACTTTTCGGGATTCATCTTTAATAGCCACTGGCCACACTGTTTGCCCATGCTACTTAGATCTTCTTGAAGATGGGCTCGGTCTGTGTCATTTGTTATTAATCTGAAAATGTTAGTATCATCCGCAAAAAGGTAAACATCAGACTGTATCATATCTGGCAGGTCGTTTATATATATTACAAAGAGAACAGGGCCCAAGACTGATCCCTGTGGGACCCCAGATGTCACTACCACCTGTTGTTTTCGTTTGTGCAAAAAATCCTCTATCCAATAAATAACTCTGTTGTCTAAACAATAGGATTTTAACTTTGATAGCAGTCTTTTATGAGGAACAGCGTCAAAGGCTTTTTGAAAGTCCAGATATACACAGTCAACTGTCTGTCCTCTATCCAAGGCTTGTGACCATTTGTCAAGAACTGTGAGCAACTGAAGAGAAGTTGACCGCCCGGATATGAAGCCATATTGTTTACTACTAAATGATGTATTACTTTTCATATGGTTGACTATATATGTCCTTATAAGTTTTTCCATTATCTTGCTAACAACTGACGTCAAACTAACTTGTCGATAATTTCCAGCTAGAGATTTATTTCCTTTTTTAAAAATTGCACTAATTTGAGCCTCTTTCCAGTCATTTGGTAAAACTGAATCCTCTAATGATTTGTTAAGTAGTACGGTTAGCGGTTCAGCAATATCAATCGCCAGTTCCTTCAAAATCCTAGGATGGATCAAATCCAATCCAGGGGATTTATATACATTCATTTTCTGTAAAAGCCGTTTTGTATCTTCTACTGTTATTTCAAGATTTTCTGTTTGCTGAACTTCCAACCTTGGTACGTTGGGTATCTGCCCGTCAGGCTCTTCAACAAATACACTGCAGAAGTATTCTGACAATATATCTGCCTTTTCTATATCTTTCTCTGTTTTTAAAGAATGAGTATTATTCTGATTGCAGTATAGATCACCCACTGCTGTTTTTATTTTTGTCCTTTTATTTATGTAGTTCCATATAACTTTTGGTTTATATTTAGATTGCTTGGCTAATTCCTCTTCATATTTTCGCTTTAAATTTTGCGTTCTCATCCTCACAAGATTACGAACTTTCCGATAAGCCTGCTGTATTTCTGTTTTTTTACTTCATAATGCTTTCCTTCCCAGGTTATTTTTCTCTTTGATTTTTGTTTTTGTAATGTCATCTAATGGAAAGGAGTATTTTTTTATTATTATTATGGGACCTCATTTTAATAAGAGGTACAAACTTCCCCTCTATTTCCTTCAACTTAGACTTTCTTAGTACCCATTTTTTATTAACATCATAATTAGATAGATGTGATATCCAATTCCCTATGTGCTTCATCATAATTGGCCTTATTGTAGTTCCTTCTTATGGGTACGTTATTTAACATTTGTGTATAACAAATTACCTTAAACAACAGGACACAATGATCACTTTTGCCTAAAGGGCTTAGATATTGAATATCATCTATCATATGTTCCTCATTTGTTATAATAAGATCCAATACATGTGGTGTTTCACCACCTCGCCACCTTGTTGGCTCTAAAACATGTTGGAACAACCATACATTTTTATTTATTTAATGTTATGGGGTTATTTCCCTTCACTTCTAATAATCTCCAATCTATATTTGGCAAATTAAAATCCCCCATAATTAATTTGTATGAATGTTTTATTGTTGACACTTCTTCTAGTAAAACCAAAAGATTATCATTGTTGCTCTCTGTTCCACTATCTGACCTGTAAATTAATCCAATAATCAAAATCTCATTATTGCTACATTTAATCTTAACAATTATACTTTCTTGAAATTCTGAAACAGTTACCATTTATTTTGCTTCTGAAACTTGTGTGTACATAAAGCAGTAAGCCTCTACCTAGATCATTCTCTATATTCCTTGAGAACATGTTATAATCCTCTATATCATCCAAGTTAAATTCCGTTGGGATCATCTGTGGTTTATGACTCTTTGATTTAACTTCTGTGATTCCTAATATATGAATAAGTGGGAGTAATCTCAAACGAACAGCAAATGCAGGCAGTTTGTTATGAAGTTGATCCGCATTGGTGTATAAACATAAGATGTTGGGCGGAGATTTACATTCCTGTGCTACTTTAACAGGGACGGGGACTAGCTGCTTAAGTCACTCAGTCTTAGGGATTCTCACCACTCTCCCACAGCAGTTCAGTCTGCAATGTCCAGTAGAACTGCTGGCATGGTCTGTTCAGGGTCTTGCCCATCCCGAAAAAGCCTGTCCCCACAGAGAGATGAACTGCCTGCAGCACTCGCTGAAACAGCTGCCACACGGTCCCTCAAGGCCCAGTCCGCGCCAGGACCGATAGAGTAGCCCATTACGCTGAGCCAGGCAGGTCCACTGGGAAGAGGAGGGACCTTAGGCTCTTTTTGGTTCTGCCGCTGCTAGAGCAAACGATGTATGCTGTGGGTATCATGGCAATGGTATCCGGTGTCCCTTCTCTGTGGTGTGTTCCAGTGCTAAATTTTGGCCAAGACAAAGCCAACGAGGGCCGACGAGAGGTGACACCACAGGTGGCCGTCGTCTGCAGTAGTCGGCGGCTGTCGGCTTGGTGTGTCAGGGCCTGTAGTGATGTCAAGCCTTTAACAACAGTCATCACAGCGAACAAGAACTCAAAAACACAGTAACAAAATACAGATGGGTTTAAAAAATTTAACAGCCACCTCACTGATGGTTAGAACTCAACAAGCTCTAAAATGGCAATTACCAACAGCATAAAGCAACATCTGGGTTTTGGGACATGAAACGGAACACAAACTACTCAATAGGCATGATGGGAATTGTTGGCTGTTGCTACACTAAGTTATGCTTAACAGGACTGTTAAGGCACATGTTTTTTTTTCAACAAATAACTAAAACTGTATTTTGAATAAAATGTTTTGTTTTGTTCTCTCCCATCCTACATGTGTAGATATGGCTGCTGCAAACTAACTACAATCTGAACATCAGTTTCGGTGCTCCATCTGTCTGGATGTGTTCACGGATCCTGTGACTACATCATTTGGACACAACTTCTGCAAAAACTGCATCACTGAACACTGGAATACTAATGACCAGTACCTGTGTCCCCTGTGTAAGGAGGGTTTTACCACAAGGCCTGTTTTGAGGGTCAACACTTTGTTGTCTGAGATGGTTGCTCAGTTCAGACGGTCAGCTCAACAGAAAGCCTGCAGCAGCAGCTCAGAGCAACAAGTGTCCAAACCAGGAGAGGTTCCCTGTGAAGTCTGCACTGGAACCAAACTGAAGGCCCTGAAGTCCTGCCTGGTGTGTCTGGTCTCCTACTGTGAGACTCATCTGGAGCCTCATATGACAATGTCTGGCCTGAAAAGACATCAGCTGATCGACCCTGTGGAGAACTTGGAAGGCAGGATTTGTACGAAGCACGATAAACCTCTGGAGCTGTTCTGTAAGACCGATCAGACATGTGTCTGCATGCGCTGCACTTTTTTAAACCACAAGACGCATGATGTTGTTCCTCTGACAGAAGGATATGAAAGAAAGAAAGCCAAGGCTGAAATTTAGCAGATGATCAAGAAGAGACGACAGAAGATTCAGGAGA
>NC_135856.1:2263260-2301225 GCF_031162955.1 Sander vitreus | reverse complement strand
ATTACAGGCAGGGCTGGTAAGTGTTAGGTGTATATAAGGTGAAGCTGACGGGCCTTTACTGTACCAAACCGATCATGCTTACTGCCGTGCGTGCCACGCGTTTCCTAGGTGACAGTATTTAGTTTTCACCGTGAAGTCAAGATCCCTGGCTGAAAGATCTGTTTCATGTTGACACCACGTTGTCTCATTTCATTCTGAGATCATTTTCCGTTGGATATTGTAATCAATGTTAGAGTGTTTGTTTGTTTACACGACATTATGGTTTATTTATCATTCATTTGATTCTGGTAGTCCATAAAGGGACTTTTGTAGTTTTTTCACATGTTCAATATTTAGCCTTTTACCTCTGTTATAATAATAAATACATATATTCGTTGTTATAGCCCCCCCCTAAAGGTCTGATCCTGGAATAACACCCTGAAAAAAAGCAAGAAAAACGTTGAAAAAAAACAGCTTAAATCTTGCCTTTGGCACCGTATCGGTTAGTGCCGGTGTTGCACCGAAATCTGTGACCCGTCGTGATCTGTGTCCCTCCTGTTAAAAGCGTAGCGCCCCCCCTCCGTGGTTAAGGTTAGAGACAAGGATTTGGTTCAGGTAGGGGGGGGGGCACCGATCTCGATGGGTCACAGACTTCGGTGTAACACCGGCTCTGATCTTTCTTTGTAACAGTGAATGAATCTACTAACATGTGTTGTGTGTGTATCACAGCAGGATATTTATCACACACACACACACACACACATATGCACAAACACATACAGTACACCACATGCACACACACACATACAGTACACCACATGCACAAACACACACACACACACATACAGTACACCACATGCACACACACACACATATACACATACAGTACACCACATGCACAAACATACACATATACACATACAGTACACACACACACACACACACACACACACCTGCTGCCGTTATCAGGAGGAAAACTCTCATATGAAGAGCAACAGTTATGTAAAAGCCTTTTATTTTACAAAACAAGATGTAGGCCAGAGATTATCTGCTCGACCTCGTGAACGACGGGACTGAATTTGACCAAACAAACAGAAAAAAAGTAGAAAGTAACAAAAACAGCTCTGTATGATTTACAAAAATCAACGTGGGAACCCAACGGTAATCCAGGGACCATGTCCCCCTTCCTCCCCCTCAGAGTCTCTGTGTGTCCAGCGACTGACCTCGGGGACTACTTCTTGGCGTACGTGATCTTCATGGCGCAGGTCGCTGTGATTCGGAAGCCTTGCAGTGCGTCTTTAGCCACGCCCGCCTGCGTCTCGCTCTCAAACTCCACGAAGGAGATGTCGTGTTTCCCCGGGACGAGTCGCACCTCTTTGAACCCGGGAAACCTGCAGAGGACAAACAACAACAAAGAAACCCTGTCAACACTAATCTTTATTTATAGAGAGCTCTTCAATTACGAGAGAGAGACAGAGAGAGAGAGACAGAGAGACAGAGAGAGAGAGACAGAGAGACAGAGAGAGAGAGACAGAGAGAGAGAGACAGAGAGACAGAGAGAGAGAGACGACAGGGAACTCACTGGTTGAACAGCATGGAGAGCATCATCTCGTTGGTCTCTTCAGGCAGGTTGTTGAGGAACAGGATGTAGTTCGGTGGGTTGTCCACCACCTGATTGGACAGCAGAGATCCCGTGTTAGAGTGCCACAACAAATCTGATCAGCTCAGCACACAGACATCGACGCTGCTACGTTTAGTTGCTCGCAAACTGCAGACTCCTACAAGGCTCCAATTATTGGCTTAGTTTAGACGAGTGAAAGGTGTCAACACAACATGAGGAGATGTTACTGTTGTAATGTGACTCTTCAGTGAGTTAGAGGAGTAAGAGTTGGAGGTTGAGGAACAGGAAGAGTAAAGTGTGAGTTATAGTGTGTGTGTGTGTGTGTGTGTGTGTGGTAGAGTGGGTGAGAGAGCGACGGTGATTATCTATCTCAAGTATTCTATATACAGATGAAGGATTGTAATCTTACTTTTCTTACATTTGTAGTACAAACTAGGCCAAAAATGACCCACTTTATTTTTTGTATGAATATTGAAACAGGACCCTGGTCCAGTCTCACCTGGACGGCAGCAGAGTTCACAGGCGCCGCTGATCCCTGCAGACAGCAAACACAAACAACCACAGTCAAAAATCACCGTAAGCGGCGCTTTCATGCTTACAGAACACGTGGACGAAGATTACCAACAACAGATTAGTAGGACGACCAATTTCTTTGAATCTACTAGACTGAAACTGTCTGGGGGGGGCAGTTATCACAGTTTTCGGTTCTTGTTATTTTTTCTTTTAATCTTTAACACTCCAGAAATATACTTCAGCATATGATATGTAGCTGACATTAGCATATTGGATGCATGTTGTACACAATACATGCACACAGTGGCAGTTCTATGTATTGTTTGATTTCTGCTGTCATCATAGGTAACATGATGTGACAAAATGTTCCCACACACCAGACTATATACACGACGCTGGAGCATCCTCCAGCTCCAGGCAGCCTTCCTCATCTCTCCCACCTGACATCTCTAGTCTTCCTCATCTCTCCCACCTGACGTCTCTAGTCTTCCTCATCTCTCCCACCTGACGTCTCTACAGTCTTCCTCATCTCTCCCACCTGACGTCTCTACAGCCTTCCTCATCTCTCCCACCGGACGTCTCTACAGCCTTCCTCATCTCTCCCACCTGACGTCTCTACAGCCTTCCTCATCTCTCTCCCACCTGACGTCTCTACAGCCTCCCTCATCTCTCCCACCTGACGTCTCTACAGCCTTCATCATCTCTCCCACCTGACGTCTCTACAGCCTTCCTCATCTCTCCCACCTGACGTCTCCACAGTCTTCCTCATCTCTCCCCCACCTGACGTCTCTACAGTCTTCCTCATCTCTCTCCCACCTGACGTCTCTACAATCTTCCTCATCTCTCCCACCTGACATCTCTACAGTCTTCCTCATCTCTCCCACCTGACATCTCTACAGTCTTCCTCATCTCTCCCACCTGACGTCTCCACAGCCTTCCTCATCTCTCCCACCTGACATCTCTAGTCTTCCTCATCTCTCCCACCTGACGTCTCCACAGCCTTCCTCATCTCTCCCACCTGACGTCTCTACAGCCTTCCTCATCTCTCTCCCACCTGACGTCTCTACAGTCTTCCTCATCTCTCCCACCGGACGTCTCTACAGCCTTCCTCATCTCTCCCACCTGACGTCTCTACAGTCTTCCTCATCTCTCCCACCTGACGTCTCTACAGCCTTCCTCATCTCTCTCCCACCTGACGTCTCTACAGTCTTCCTCATCTCTCCCACCTGACGTCTCTACAGTCTTCCTCATCTCTCTCCCACCTGACGTCTCTACAGTCTTCCTCATCTCTCCCACCTGACATCTCTACAGTCTTCCTCATCTCTCCCCACCTGACGTCTCTACAGTCTTCCTCATCTCTCCCACCTGACGTCTCTACAGTCTCCCTCATCTCTCCCACCTGACGTCTCTACAGTCTCCCTCATCTCTCCCACCTGACGTCTCTACAGCCTTCCTCATCTCTCCCACCTGACGTCTCTACAGCCTTCCTCATCTCTCCCACCTGACGTCTCTACAGTCTTCCTCATCTCTCTCCCACCTGACGTCTCTACAGTCTTCCTCATCTCTCCCACCTGACGTCTCTACAGCCTTCCTCATCTCTCCCACCTGACGTCTCTACAGCCTTCCTCATCTCTCTCCCACCTGACGTTAAGAAGCATGAAGAGACAGGGAATGGCGACACGTCTAGCCGCAGCGTCTGCTGGTTAGCTTTCATAGACCTAAACTTAACGGTGCCGACTCACCGCTGCAGGTTTCTTCATCAGGCTGACTGCCGACACCTCCTGAGCTTTCTTCTTCTTGTCCTTCTTCTTCTCCTTGTCGCCGTACGTGCCCTTCACCTTGGCGATGACCTCGGAGTCAGTCTTCGCGTACTGTATCCTCTGGAAAACATGGCGACATGTTATATACGTTTCTGCTTCTTTTGGCCCGTTGTGTGCCAAACCAAAAAACACGGGAAAGTGGTTTTTAATGCTACGTTTACACGTGGCCGCTATTTTCATAAACGGACATTTCAACCTCTCCGTTTTCAAAAAGTAACATCATGCACAGCTGTCAGTTTTCAGAAAAGTGTTCACACACACACACACACACACACACACACAGTAAAGAGCATGACCAACCTGTAGGTGGCAGTGTAACGAGAAGCTGCCTAGACCTCCGTTTGTCTTCGTTTACGTGCAAACGAAAATCTCAAAAATCTCCACTCTGGCCGGACTTTTTAGAAAGACTCGTTTTCAGCGGCGAATTCTCCGTTTGCGTGTAAACGGAGGGCACAAACGAAGGGAGATGTCTCCGTTTTTCAAAAGAACCGCGTACGTGTAAACGGGGCCTTAAACTGCAATGATCTGACATTCAAAGCAGTGATTTGGCAAATTTGCCGACTTTGAGACTCAGAAACTCCCCCAAAAGCAGAGGGAGTTGTAGTATTCTGGCTGTGAAACACGTCAGCATTGTTGTTGCTTGATTCTGTGATTGCTAAGGAACTTTCTTGCTGACTTTTGTCTGTAAATGCTACAATTTCTTCTTTTTTTTAAGTCACAAAAACGTCAGAAAATACAACAAAAATGACAACAAAAAGCTACATGCAGTAATAAAGTCAGACATTTCACTTTTTCCATTGACACAAAATGCATGTCAATAAACTATACATGTCTGTTAAATACTGCCAGCGTTCCACTAAAAAGAAAACTCAGTCTGAGTGATGCTGATGTTGCACACGCTCAGATTTAACTGTAGCCAGCAGTGAACCAACTCTGTTACGTAGGTCCATTTTTATTGTTTGACATTACAGAAGTCTCTCGTTAGTATCCTTCCTTCCTACGTAGGTCCGTTTTTACTGTATTGATGTTACAGAAGTCTCTCGTTAGTATCCTTCCTTCCTTCCTACGTAGGTCCGTATTTACTGTATTGATGTTACAGAAGTCTCTCGTTAGTATCCTTCCTTCCTTCCTACGTATGTCCGTTTTTACTGTATTGATGTTACAGAAGTCTCTCGTTAGTATCCTTCCTTCCTTCCTACGTAGGTCCGTTTTTACTGTATTGATGTTACAGAAGTCTCTCGTTAGTATCCTTCCTTCCTTCCTTCCTACGTAGGTCCGTTTTTACTGTATTGATGTTACAGAAGTCTCTCGTTAACAGGTTCTTGGAGGCTACTTCAGCCTCTCATCTAGAACTGACATCAGGGATCATGTCGTGAAAATGTGATGCTTTACGCTATAAAATAAATAACTGCTATGTAATGTACCCATCTCATTATTCTGTGGCTAACAGCAAAACAGATCTGCGTAAAATCTGGTTATTGTCGCAAAGTGACGCGCGCAACTCACAGCGGGTAGTGACACGGGGTAAACAAACGCAGCGTCAGTGTTCCTACCATGGGCTTGTTGTAGAACGGGAAGCCCTGAAGTTGCCTCAGTGCGTTGGTGGCGCCGGCGAGCTCTTTAAAGACAACAAAGGCCTGTCCCCTCATCTTCGCCGTCTTCATGGCCACGATGTCGATTATCTGACCGAACTGAGAGAAGAGCGCGTAGAGCGAGCGCTTCAACTCTGCCAGAGGAAAGACCAGAAGCAGAATATATCGTTAACACATCACAGAGGCTGGAACCAGAGGAATCTGATTGGTATTATACAGGAAGACTGACAGCTCTACTGAGTACAAGGTTTCTTTTTTAGTTCACACACACGTTTCACCATCTTTGTGGGGACCCGTCATTGACATAATGCATTCCCTAGCCCCTTACCCTAACCTTAACCATCACCACTAAATGCCTAACCTTAACCCTTACCATCACCCTAACCAGAACCTCATTCTAACCCTAATCCTAAAACCAAGTCTTAACCCTCAAACAGACCTTTAACCTTGGGGGGGTCCAGCATTTTGGGCCCCACAAGGCTGTCTGGACCCCACAAGTATACTGGACTCCCTGGTTCTTGGACCCCACGAATATAGTAAAACAACACACACACACACACACACACACACACAGTGATTAAATGCATTTACCTTCTTTCTTGACTTTATCATTTATATTGTTGATGTAAATGGTGTGATTTGGTCGGATATCCATGGTGGCGTCTGACCAAACAGAAAGAGAGCACGTTAACGTCTTCATTTACAGAAATCCTTTTTTGTTTTTAAAGCTTAGCGACACACAACTGTTCAAAAGATATGAATCTGCTGTAACATTGAGATTTTTCTTCTCTCCTTCCTTCAATAATAAAACTTGAACAGAGATGTATTGTCTAAATGTAAAAACAACTAAATAACATCTATTCATAAAGATGATCAATTATGTAAAAACTGTCTTTGGTGTTTTTAAATGGCTAATATACTACGTTAAGCAATATCTTTTATGTAGAAATCCTAAATATATACAGTATTCAGGTACAATCAGACACACAATAGAGAGAGAAAACCTACTACTATTACTTAATAATGTATTCAATTGTACATAATTAATTCCCCATAAACCCTTCCTGTCAACCAGCATTGGGTTTGTTTTGTAGACGAGACTGAAGAACAAAAACCTCTTACCTATTATTTACTACCAACAGGTCGGCTAACGCTACTAGCTAGGTTGAATGGGATATGAACTATGCCCAGAAAGCCTCAATAAAACTGCTATTATGGCATAAATCCCCACAAAGAAGCGTCTAACTGGAGCTAATGCGCAACACTAACGATGTTATCATTATCATGTCCCATTTCAATAGTTTGTTTAACGTTTTGGTGAGGTTTAATGCTCAGTTTAAGCTAATATTAGCATACGTGACGTTAGCTCAACGCAGGCTCATTCACAACGTTAGCCTAGCCTAGCCGTTAGCTAACTAGCTACTTAGCTAACTGTTTCTTGTGTTTTTAAGTAGTGTGACGCAGTGGTATCTGTTGTAAACACACTATTTACGCGTGTATAATCTGTCCCCAGCGCCCCTGTAAAACTACAGACGGATAACTATAAAGACAAAGCTGTATGCTGTGTAAATATTAAACTCACCTCTTCTCCACACCGCTCATATAAAACAGGAAGCGCCGGTTTCTGTTTTAAGGAGCCGTACCCTCTACCGCCCCCAGCAGGCCGGGAGGTGGAACTACAGGCCGCAGTTCCCATGTTTACACAACCTGATAAATCAGTGATCTCCTCAAAGAAGTGATGTCTTCAAGATTACTTAATATGTCTGAATCAGCGGTGGAAGAAGTATTCAAATCCCTTACTTCAGTACAAGTACAAATACTGTAAAAAAAAAATATTCATCCGCACCTTACTCATCTGTATATCTGTGTTTATATAGCCTACTGTCTGTTTATATAAGGATGTTTATTGTGTAAATAGGTTTGTTTTATTACTATTATTATTATAACTAATGCAATTTTTTTCTATTCCTTATACTTTATGTATATGTTTTTCTCCTATGTCTACTTAATGTGTATTTGTGTGTATTTTTCTTCTTCTTTTGAGCTGCTGTAGCACAGGAATTTCCCCAGTGTGGGATTAATGAAGTCTATCTTATCTTATATTATCTTAATACTCTGTCACAAGTAAAAATCCTGCATTGAACATGTATTTAAAGTATTAAAAGCTAAAGTATTCAATGCAGAAAGTGTAAAGGATCCAACCAGTTGTGTGTTTAATGGTCTGATCATTTCAGCTGGACTTGTAGTCGTTATATTGTTGGCCAGTTTCATTTATAATAAAACATCAGATGTTATAAACTACATGTGTTTTGTGGGCAGTAATCTTAATGTGTAAAGTAACTAAAGTAACTAAAGTAACTAGTAACTAAAGCTGTAACAGATGAATGTAGGGGAGTAACTAAAGCAACTAGTAACTAAAGTAACTAAAGTAACTAGTAACTAAAGTAACTAGTAACTAAAGTAACTAGTAACTAAAGCTGTAACAGATGAATGTAGTGGAGTAAAAAGTACAATATTTCTCTCTGAAATGTAGCGGAGTAGAAGTAGAAAGTGGCATGAAAAGAAAAGACTCGAGTAAAGTACAAGTACCTCAACATTTGGACTGTACAAGTACAGTACTGGAGTAAATGTACTTAGTTACATTCCACCACTGATTTTAAATGCAGGATTTATACTGTAACGTAGTGTTTTCACAGTGGTATTAGTACTTTCACTGCCGTAAATCTGAATATTTCTTCCAGACAGTTTTTTTCCATGTTTATACTCCTTTTACTCCAATAATCAGATGTGTGCTCTTTGTCTGCTCCTGGCTTCCGTACAGCTGTAATGTTTTTATCAACCGAGCTAACAGGCTAACAGACTCCTGACAGTGGCGATGGATGTGAGCCGGTTCACACCGGGACGGCGGCACTGTGTCACCAGACAACGATAACAACTGTCTACGGCGGCGACCTTCTTCTCCTCCTCACTATCTGCCTACTTTGTGTTTAAGTCCGTCGGTTATCTTGGTCGACTTTTGCCCTCTTTATCCCGCAGCGCCTACATGCTAACTAGCTAGCCTGTTAGCTAGCTATACTATATAAATCAGCGTCGCTCAAAACTAGAAGCTAACAAACTAACCGGGGACTGGACGGACATGTGCAATGGCATCGGTTCGGGTGGCTGTCCGGGTCAGACCCATGAACAGACGGTGAGTTAAAGACAATAACGCGCCAGACATCGTTTTTTATAAAGTATATTGTGAGAATGTGGTAGTTTTGTAATGCTAACTGAGGTAGCTAACGGTTAACAGGCTCCATACAGATGGAACGTCAGCCGTTGGTAGTATAACGGGTGTTTAAATTCATGAATGGACTCAGGAAAATAATTTCCACAACGTTTTAAAGCTTGTTATAATAGTGAAGTAATACCATTTAAAGTGAGTATTTTAACCTCATGCCTTGGAATTTCACTGTGGTGGTTTTCTGCAGCAACAGCAGGTGTTCATTCTGTGTTTTTAAACACAGAATGACAACATATTCTCTGTCCCAGGGTGAGACTTGACCTGTGGTGGAAGAAGTATTTATACCTTTTTTACTGCAGGAAAAGTACTATTACCCCACTGTAAAATACTCCACTAAAAGTCCTGCATTTAAAACCTAATCAACCTTAACCAACATCACCTAAATGTTATTGATGCATATATAATATCATACATATAGTATGTATCATCAAAATGTAGTTAAAGAAAAAATATTTTTTGTGCTTGGGCTTGTGACCCTTTAGAGCAGGAGTGTTAAACTCACTACGGCCACACTGGAAAATAATATTACATCCAGGGTTACATCCTACAGTTCAGTGACATGCTTTAATTTAGGAGAAAAGTCAAATATCTTTAACTGTATTACTGCATGTCTCATATAGTCTTCTCACTTACAATTTGGTCGACATAAAGCCTCAAAATAGTCAGTAATTTGCCATCATTGATTAAAAAAAAATAAAGTGACAAAACACGCTGGAAAAGTCCCCCCAAAAAAGTCAGAAAAAGTGGCAAAAAAACTGTAAAGGACAAAAACCATGCGGGCCAAAATGTATAGAGAACCCAAATTGAAATGCGAGTCAGATCAAAGTCTGCAAGGGGCCGGGTTTGGCCTGCGGGCCTTATGTTTGAGACATGCTTTAGAGTAAATCTGTGTCTGGTTGTGTTTGCCTGAGAAAGAAAAAGCATTAAAAAAAAAAAAGGTCTGGCAATTGTGGGTTTTGTGTGTCTTTGTAGTCGTGTTGTGTCTCTTTGTAGTAGTGTTGTGTCTCTTTGTAGTCGTGTTGTGTCTCTTTGTAGTCGTGTTGTGTCTCTTTGTAGTCGTGTTGTGTCTCTTTGTGGGTTTTTGTGTCTCTTTGTAGTCGTGTTGTGTCTCTTTGTAGTCGTGTTGGGTTTTTGGGTCTCTTTGTAGTCGTGTTGTGTCTTTGTAGGTTTTTGTGTCTCTTTGTAGTAGTGTTGTGTCTCTTTGTAGTAGTGTTGTGTCTCTTTGTAGTAGTGTAGTAGTGTTGTGTCTCTTTGTAGTAGTGTTGTGTCTCTTTGTAGTCGTGTTGTGTCTCTTTGTAGGGTTTTGTGTCTCTTTGTAGTCGTGTTGTGTCTCTTTGTGGGTTTTTGTGTCTCTTTGTAGTCGTGTTGTGTCTCTTTGTAGTCGTGTTGTGTCTCTTTGTAGTCGTGTTGTGTCTCTTTGTAGTCGTGTTGTGTCTCTTTGTAGTCGTGTTGTCTCTTTGTGGGTTTTTGGGTCTCTTTGTAGTCGTGTTGTGTCTCTTTGTAGTCGTGTTGTGTCTCTTAAACATTTTTGATATCCATAACGTTAGGGACATTTTAGTTACAATACCGGTTTAGCTTGGATATAAAAAGATCAGAGAACTTCTGCTGTAAATTGTAGCAAGAAGCGACCCTCAGATACTTATTTATTATAATGTACCAGGTTAACCACATGTATGGTTAAAAAGGCAGATATTAAAAGATCAAATTCAGGGTTTTGAAAAATCAATATGAGATCACCTAATTCAGGTTGTTACAAACTACAAATACCATGGCATTGTACTGGACAACAAGCTAAAATGTGACTCATGGACTGATCTTTTGCACACCGCAAAGAATGTACCTTTTAAAGAAACTGCTTGTTTTTAATGTCAATAACAAAATGCTCCAAATGTTGTTTTTTTATACTGCTTTTTATCCAAATTATCTCTTGTACCACAAGCTATAAAAGCCTTAAATCCGTCAAAATAAGCCAGATGTCCAGCTTGCCTGGTCATACCCAAGGGTGTATAGTGTATTGTAGTGCGTGATGCATGTTCTTCATGTTATGTCTGTCGGTGTCTGATGTAGGGACTATTTGTTTGTGTCATATGTCTGATGTCTTGTCATGAAGTGCCTTGCAAACCCTACTGCCCCACAGGGACAATAATGTTATCTACTACTACTACTACTACTACTAAACCCATCGATTTTTAGAGAATCCCATTATTTTAACCTAGTCCTATTAGGGGTGGGAATCACCAGAGGTCTCACGGTACGATATCATCACAATATAATATTATTGAGATTTTAAACATCCATTTCCAACTTCAAATTTTTCCCAATTTCTAATGATGTCCCCAAAAGTAAACTTTGTCAACATCTGTTTTATCTAAAAAGATATATTCTCTGTTTCACTTCAGTCTCATTTCAATTGTATTGCTCCAAAATGGGATTGTCAAGCAGACAGACTGACCAACACATATATAATAAAAGATCCATACTTGGCGTCTGTGTATCGATACAGTATTGCCACGGAAAATATTGCGATACTATGCTGTATCGATTGTTTTCCCCCCCCCCACCCCTAAGTCCTATGTGTCAAATGTTTTTTAGATTGATGGTAAAACAGTTTTTTTAAGTGGTACACTGAATTAATTGTCAACGTGGAAAAAGCTGCTAAACGTGGGTGACTTTAAGTTAACAGATACTAGTGTGTCTGCGTGTGATCGACATTTTTCACAGTTTTCTGACATTTTAGAGACCAAACAACTAATTCGTTCATCCAGAAAAATAATCCACGGATGAATCGACTCTGAAAATAATCGATAGTTGCAGCCGTATCATAAAAGTCGTTGCTCTTTTACAGGGAGAAGGACTTGACCGCAAAATGCATCATCAAGATGGAAGGGACGAAAACCTCCATCACCAACCTCAAGGTACTTCTTCTCTCTTTTCCAGATGAAAGAAAACCTTCACGTCAGATGTAACTCAGGCTAAATAAGATCCTCCTAATGGCTTGTTCACACCAAGGCAAAAATAAAATATTCGTGTCATGCCATTCGGGTGAGTTTGATCGCGGGATCATATTTTGATCATTTGTGTTTTAATTGCGTTACTCGCATACCCGTCGGTGTGCAGCTGTAGGCACCAACAACATTTATTTCCGTCATCATATGGCCAGAATACCCACTATTGCTGCTTTAGTACCTGGTGTGGAAGTCACAGATACTTCGGGAAGTCCAATATATTAATTATAACATCACCTGGTGGAGCAAAAAGCTCCCTAATGTTAACTGCCTTCTCCAGGAAGGAAACGTTACGTCTGATATCTGCCACTTCCAGCGCGACTTGAAGTATAGATTGTGCCGTTTTTTAAAATTGTAATAAACTGATAAAGTATGCCGAAATAACAACATCCTGATGCCGATTTGTAAAAAGTCTGAATTCATTTTTTATCAGGTCTGTCGGCTAGATGACACGCAAACAACTTTTAAAATGCTTGTTTTCTGGATGGAGTTTGGTTCTATCAGGGCTCTGCTAACATTGGAGCTGCTCCATAAACACAACAACGTACATATCATTTTCAGAACGTACCAGCTAGTCAAACTTCCCTGCTCACTTTCCCCAAAGAAAACTCCTTTCTTAACACTGATTTAGCTTTTGCGATGCATCTACTCGCAAATTTCTCGCTGGAGTTCAAATATTTTAACTTCGTGGCGTGAATGAAGCCAATTTCATGTCCTCGCCTCCATTCGCACTGCGCGTCTTTGCTTTGCCTTTGTATGGAATCGCACCGCCGATTGCGCATGAAACGCCTTGGTGTGAACGCACCATAACACCTCGTAGCTTGAAGTTGTGTCTCTACATTTTGTGTTCTCCAAAGACCCCCGAAGGCATCGCAGGTGATCTGACGAGAGAGCGAACCAAAACCTTTACGTACGACTTCTCCTACGACTCCACTGACTGCAAGAGCTCCACGTTCGTCTCCCAGGAAAAGGTAAACGCTGGTCACAGCTGTTTTTATTTGCTCTGCACGTTTTAATTAGTAGATTTAAAGAGCCCATATTCTGCTCATTTTCAGGTTCATAACTGTATTTAGAGGTTGTACCAGAATAGGTTTACATGGTTTAATTTTCAGAAAAACACCATATTTTAGTTGTACTGCTCATTGCTGCAGCTCCTCTTTTCACCCTGTGTTCAGGTCTCTGTTTTAGCTACAGAGTGAGACCTCTCACTGCTGGAACATCTTTGTTGGCAGTCGCACATGCTCAGTAGCTAGGTAAGGACTACATGCTCAGTAGCTAGGTAAGGACTACACGCTCAGTAGCTAGGTAAGGACTACACGCTCAGTAGCTAGGTAAGGACTACACGCTCAGTAGCTAGGTAAGGACTACACGCTCAGTAGCTAGGTAAGGACTACATGCTCAGTAGCTAGGTAAGGACTACATGCTCAGTAGCTGAGTAAGGACTACATGCTCAGTAGCTCAGTAGCTAGAGTAAAGGGACTACGTGCTCAGTAGCTAGGTAGGGACTACATGCTCAGTAGCTCAGTAGCTGGGTAAAGGACTACGTGCTCAGTAGCTAGGTAAGGACTACATGAGCTAGCTAGATGTTTCTGCACTTCCGTCCTAACTTCCGACTTCCAGGCTTTTTGTAGCTGGACGTATCATTTGTTGCGTCTACATATGAATGTTGAGAACGTTGGTGATAGTGTGATGCTTGCTACGGTTACTTTTCTAGTGATGAATCGGCGAAAACACGTTTTATTTCTCCGATTCACGGCTTTGTCCGAGGCGCTCCCTCTCTTCAGTCACTCTCTAGCTCGCTCCACCGTACATGCTCGCAGACGCACGTCCATCTGCCATTTTGACCAGTTAACAGCTTGTAACAAATGAAATGGATTATGGATGGTTCTATTTCTATAGTTTGTAGCCGACTTTACAAGATGACCCCTCTATTGGCTGTTGAAGACGTCTCCCCCACTGAATGACATAATTATGCCATATATTCCAAAATTTCACACATACAGGCAATTGGCTTCTCGTTCCTTGCCTTTAAAGTTCAGTTCATTTTAACGTAACGGGCTGGCGACAGCGGACAGAGAGCAGCGTAGTGGTGCGTCTGCTCCGGACATCCGCTCTACAAGCGTAAAAACGGGCCAGTCTTCTATTTCTATGTTTTACGTGAGGTGTGTGCGGCCCTTTTACACCGAAATGGATCATAAAGTGTCTATATATATCTGTCTATATGACTGTCAGGGAGCGTATCGGCAGTTTGGTTTTGAGAGCGTCCTCTGATGACAACTGACCGTAGATTGGTGTTTCACAGCTTGCGAAAAAAGCAACAGACACAGCGTAGCTTTTCCGGCTGGTAGCTTTCAGGTACAGACACAGGGCAACGTTAGCTTAGCGGTAGCCTGCTGCTGCGTTACATGGCATACAATCTTTCTTATCAAATCTCTTGTTGTTTTTGGAGGATTATTGGTAACAAAGGGTTGTATTTGGGTTCAGAGGGCGACGGATCGATCAAACTCTTGTTCTCGGTCTAAGCAGCTTGTTGCTGATAGACTCGGTGTGTTGACTCAGGACTCTCTTAACATGACTCAAGCTCGTCATGAACTGATATCACATTACAACAAACACACCTTGTAGTAAAAGGTTTTGCAATATCATGCACCAGTTAACACGCGTCAGCAGAAGCCTTAAACCTACACTGTGTAATGTTTTGAGTTGATTCTTAGCAACAAATATGTGCTTATTCATGTGTAATTACTTCCACCAACTAATCAAAGTATTCTCGTACGTAGAATCTGACATTCAGAATACATACCTCCATCTTTATAATACATTAACCAAAGAGGGACATACCTCCATCTTTATAATACATTAACCAAAGAGGGACATACCTCCATCTTTTATAATACATTAACCAAAGAGGGACATACCTCCATCTTTTATAATACATTAACCAAAGAGGGACATACCTCCATCTTTATAATACATTAACCAAAGAGGGACATACCTCCACCTTTATAATACATTAACCAAAGAGGGACATACCTCCACCTTTATAATACATTAACCAAAGAGGGACATACCTCCATCTTTATAATACATTAACCAAAGAGGGACATACCTCCACCTTTATAATACATTAACCAAAGAGGGACATACCTCCACCTTTATAATACATTAACCAAAGAGGGACATACCTCCATCTTTATAATACATTAACCAAAGAGGGACATACCTCCATCTTTATAATACATTAACCAAAGAGGGACATACCTCCATCTTTATAATACATTAACCAAAGAGGGACATACCTCCATCTTTATAATACATTAACCAAAGAGGGATATGCCTCCGCCTTTCGCCCTCTTACACTCAGTGGCACTGTGACGAATGCCAGGGGGAGATTACTCGCCAGGGAAGCGTAAAAGAGACCAAGACCAAAGTTAATATTGGAGCAGCTAGAACAGCTGCGTGTAAACGATGGAGATACTAAGAGATCATTTTGGGTTCGGCCACCGTAGGAGGAAGGGCTAGGAAGTAATATTCAGTTTGTTGTCCTATACAATTTCACCGCTAGAAGGGAGAACTTCTTACACAATGGAGCTTTAAAGATGTCTCAGCAGAAATGAAAACCTCTTTATTTTTTGCAGGTTTTTAAAGATTTGGGCGTGGATGTGCTGAAGGCGGCGTTTGAGGGTTACAACGCCTGCGTCTTCGCCTACGGTCAGACCGGCTCTGGGAAGTCCTACACCATGATGGGGAATCCGGTGAGACAAAACTCTTTGACACATTTCACATTTACATTTCAGACTCTGTTATCCAGAAAGACTTTTACAGACAGATACCCTGGTTTCCGCCTGGTCTTAAAATCCAATCTGACTGATTGGATCACGGGTAGACGGCGCTAAGTTAGGGCTGCTCGATTATTGGATTATTACACCATTACTCGTTGACTTTTGGAAGGATGTTGCATTTATTGAAGTAAAAAAAAAAACGGTGAAACAAATCAACAGTAAAACACATTAAACTGGGATATTTCCCTTCATACTTTTCCCGTTTCTTTAACTTTTTGTTTCCATTCAGCACGTAACACGACTCCTAAAAGCGGACATGAAACCTAACAATAAGCGGATATGAATAGAGAAGCTAACCTTCAAACCACAGAGATTCAGGGAGAAGCTACAAATGTACCGAGAGCTGAACACAGCCTTTTTGAAACGTCTTTCTCACATGAACGGGCCCTGCGCCAGTCATTCTTATGTCGGCACACAGACGGACCGCGTGCACCACTCTTTCATTTTTCACTTGATTAATGTGAGAGGAACAACTGACTTTACAAGCACACACAACCAGCCTGTAGTGGCAATCTGACCACAAAGAAATGCCACTGGAGGGAATTTGAAACCATTTCCAGCGCTTGCTGGTGCAAATAATGACGTTAGTCCTTTTTATTTTATAAATGCATTCCTAAACGCCTACAGAAAGACTGACTGTGAAAGGTCAACAACGAGCAGACGGGATCTAAAAAACATCACTCGCACACAGCTGAGGTTGAAAAACTGTGTGGCTTCCCAGATCCTTATTCCTCCATCCCCCTCACCTGTGATTCCCTTTCTAACCTCTGATTAGCACACAGGTGCGCAGGTGACATAACGAACAAACCTACCCCACACACACACACACATGCACACGCACACACGGCTATACACGCACAGATACAACACAGCCTTTATGCAGACAGAAATGATGTAGGCCTATACATTCATTTGCATATAGAGCGGGGAAGTGAGATGCGATCGTAAGTGAGCACTGAGGCCGCATTTGGAGACCCATTCTGCTGCCAGGTAGGCCCACCCGTACCTAGAGCTGTCCACTTGTGATTGGATCACTCAGATGGGATTTTAAAACCAGGTGGAAACTGGGCCAGAGAGATAAGATTCACAGACCAAATGATTGATCTGTCTGCTCAGCTGTGGTGGAGTTACTCAGTGAAGGCTCCAGGCTGGCTCAACTCCGTTTACATCGCTGGGATTAAAGCATGACGCACAGCAGGTCTCCTTCCCCTCTGGGAATCAGTTCATCTTTAGGTCTGTGAAATAAAAAATTAAAAAAAAAGACATTCACACAGTCTATGGTGATGTCTTCAAACTGCTTGTTTTGTCCCAAAATATATTACATTTCCAGTCATACATGTGACAAGGAAGAAACGCAGAAATGTGCAAAAGTACGTCATTTACAGTCGCAGAGATGACATCATGTGTCCAAGTTTCCAAGACCCTGAACACTAAAGTCTTTTAGACGGTTTAGTATTTAAATTGTTACTCACTTAGTTCAAAGATAAAGCTGATGATAGTCTATATTTTTCGTATTGTCAACAAATGTCATGTTTGTTCAAACAAACATTGTTTATTTTTGTATTTGATATAGTCATATTTCTAGTGTTTTGTGTCTAAAACACTAGAATCAGCCCATAAAATACCACCATGTTTTTTTTAGTTTAGTTTTTTTTTTATTTAAAAAAATGTATCCCCCCACCTCTCCAAATATCCAAAAGAAATTGAGGACAGCTGATACATTTGAAGTGTCAAAGGTTGAGATCTGTCTGTTCCTGCTGAGGCAGACTCCAGACTCCAGACGGAAAGGACAGACACCTGCACTGAGACTTTTTGTTATCAGGTAGCTGTCCAACCCATTTAAGTGTGAATGGGTTATTGTCTGACTAGGGGCGCTTTCACACCTCGTTTAGTTCGCTTGCATCGCACTAGAGTTGGTTTGCCCCACTGGCGCGGTTCGTTTGGGCGGGTGAGAACGCAGCAGTCGCACTCGGGTGCGCACCAAAAGCGGACCAAACAAGCGTACCGAGACCTGCTTGATGAAGTGGTCTCGGTACGCTATCAGTCCAACTCTGGAGCGGTTTGTTTGTGGTGAGAACGTGATCCGACCTCGAACCGCACGACCTGTATATACTCCTGAGTCTGAGCTGATGTCTCCTGTAGTCAGGTGTGTTCAGCAGTCTGAGCTGATGTCTCCTGTAGTCAGGTGTGTTCAGCAGTCTGAGCTGATGTCTCCTGTAGTCAGGTGTGTTCAGCAGTCTGAGCTGATGTCTCCTGTAGTCAGGTGTGTTCAGCAGTCTGAGCTGGTGTCTCCTGTAGTCAGGTGTGTTCAGCAGTCTGAGCTGATGTCTCCTGTAGTCAGGTGTGTTCAGCAGTCTGAGCTGATGTCTCCTGTAGTCAGGTGTGTTCAGCAGTCTGAGCTGATGTCTCCTGTAGTCAGGTGTGTTCAGCAATCTGCGATGTGGCAAAGCAGCAAACTGTAGCAGCTTCAATGTTTCTCTCACAGAAATGGACAGAAGTCAAGCTCGCCGTCCGTCACTCGCATCCCCGTGGTCAAACCAGCCGACGCTAAAGTTGGAGACAGACGCCGTCCGAGCAGAGCGAAGTCTCGCTGAGCAGAGTAGACGTAGTAACCTCGCTCGCAAAACAATGTCTGATCATTTAAATGAAATGAGCTGGTTTGACCACTAGACCAGAACACAGGACCTTATTCCTGTGTTTACTTTCTTGCTCCCGCCCCCCCAGACACATCCGACCAATAAGAGGAGTGAACATTCTTGCGTGATTATGTAATGACGCATTTTAGTACGCTTGGAGTTTACAAACTCATCAACTGATTCGGACCAAAGCAAACAAACTATAGGTGTGAAAACGGCCTAACAGACGTGTAATCAGTTTGATTTCATTCAAAAGGACGCTGATACATTTTAAACTACAGCCAAGATTATTTAAGGCACACCGCTGTCACAGACAGCAAACATATGTTTATGTATTAAAAATGTTTATTCTACTCCCTAAACATTGAGAGAAATAGTAAGATGGCGTGACATGGTAAGGTCTGTAGAGAAGGCTTTAGATCAGCATGATGAGTGTCGCGTATATGACAAAAACAGGGGGTCGCGGGGGCAGCAGCTCCAGCAGGGGACCCCAAACTTCCCTTTCCCGAGCCACATTAACCAGCTCCGACTGGGGGATCCCGAGGTGTTCCCAGGCCAGGTTGGAGATATAATCCCTCCACCTAGTCCTGGGTCTTCCCCGAGGCCTCCTCCCAGCTGGACATCCCTCCACCTAGTCCTGGGTCTTCCCCGAGGCCTCCTCCCAGCTGGACGTCCCTCCACCTAGTCCTGGGTCTTCCCCGAGGCCTCCTCCCAGCTGGACGTGCCTCCACCTAGTCCTGGGTCTTCCCCGAGGCCTCCTCCCAGCTGGACATCCCTCCACCTAGTCCTGGGTCTTCCCCGAGGCCTCCTCCCAGCTGGACGTCCCTCCACCTAGTCCTGGGTCTCCCCCGAGGCCTCCTCCCAGCTGGACGTGCCTGGAACACGTCCCTAGGGAGGCACCCAGGGGGCATCCTTACCAGATGCCCGAACAACCTCAACTGGCTCCTCTCGACGTGAAGGAGCAGCGGCTCTACTCCGAGCTCCTCACGGATAACTGAGCTTCTCACCCTATCTCTAAGGGAGACGCCAGCCACCCTCCTGAGGAAACCCATCTCGGCCGCTTGTACCCTGGATCTTGTTCTTGTTCTTTCTTTTACCCCCGCGACCCGATACCGGATAAGCGGACGAAGATGGATGGATGGATGGATAGCTTTCTATTAACGTCTTTGATGGCTTTTGAAAGCTGAGTTTGCGGTGACGTAAAGCCCCATTTGCACGGGACTCGTATCGCCTGGGGATGTCTAGTCATTTTGAAATTAATTACGGAGGTCGCCTGTGATCTTAATCGCGTGTGAATCTGCCAAAAAGTAAGAAATCCACCTGAAACCATATTTGGTACAAAACGCAGAGGTTGTGTGATAGTATTAGTCGTGTGAATCTGCACCTCTGTGATTCAGGGTTGTATTGGCTGTGTTGGCAACTAGAAATAAAGTAAAATGAAGCAATAGGGCAGGTGGAAAACGTAGTCCAAGAGCGTTTGGAGGAACCATACTCAACATGTCTGTTTCAACATCTCTCTGGTTTAAAGGTTGATTGATTGATGTTGAAGTCTAACTACAGTCTACCCTCTGTGTGTGTCTCTCTCTCTCTCTCTCTCTCTCTCTCTCTCTCTCTCTGTGTGTGTGTGTGTGTGTGTCTGTCTCTATGTGTGTGTGTGTCTGTCTCTGTGTGTGTCTGTCTCTATGTGTGTGTGTGTCTGTCTCTGTGTGTCTGTCTCTGTGTGTGTGTGTGTGTGTCTCTCTCTCTCTCTCTATGTCTGTCTGTGTCTGTCTCTGTCTGTCTGTCTCTGTCTGTCTCTGTGTGTATGTGTTACTGTTTTAGGGAGATGCCGGTCTGATCCCGAGGTTCTGTGAAAGTTTGTTCAGTCGGATCTCGGCGGCGAGTCGATGGGATGAAGCTTCGTTCCGTACAGAAGTCAGGTGAGCAGAGATTTCAACCTTCACTGCTTACTTTACAGGCAGAAGAGAAGCTGGGACGTTTCAAATTAAAGGTGCCGCAGGTAGGATTGTGAAGATCCAGGACTTAGCCAAACAACTTCTCAGTCCCTCCCCCCTTTCCGCTAAAGCCCAAAACGGTCTCCTAAGCCCCTCCCCCCACCAGGGAGAATGAATGCGTGTGCATGAGCAGTGATTGACACGCAGTTAGACACCCCCCCTGGCCCTGATTGGTGCATCTGAACAGTTAGACACCCCCACTGGCCCTGATTGGTGCATCTGAACAGGCTGTAGGTGGAGCCAGAGGAGACCAGCTTCATGTAGTTCTACTGGAACATAGGGTCAGTTTCGGCAGATATGACAGACAGGTAGTTTTATAAGTCTTACCTGCTGCACCTTTAACAGACAGGTGCTGTAGCTCGCAAGAAGCATCTTTATAAATAACATTTTAATCTGGCTGTAAATACAGCCATGTTCTTAACATTAACATCTGTTGCTTTTTTCCCCCTGCATGTACGTAAGTGTATGTTTTAGCTTTTTCAGGAACGGCATCCTTCGTCTTTCTTCTCGCTCTTCACATGGAGCCGTGACAGAGAACAGTTAGAAGCTTTACTTGAATCAGGAAGAAACGTATTTAGTTTCCAACTTTAAAAAAAGAAACTCACATTGTCAAAGGACAAACCTGACGTACAGAGCACTAAGTTTTGGATTGGAACAACATCATGTTGTCTCCTGGTTTTTGCCTTCAGCTACCTGGAGATCTACAACGAGCGGGTGAGAGACCTGCTGAGGAGGAAATCCACTCAGACCTACAACCTGAGAGTCAGGGAGCACCCAAAGGACGGACCGTACGTAGAAGGTGAGACTGCAGAGTTAAACTCCAGAGCCAAGAAGGTCCTGGATAATGCTGGTGTTAGTTTAGTTAACTTACCTGTAGGAGTTTGGTTTAGGTGTGTATGTATAGGTTTATGCATAGGTTTAATTTACAGGAGGGTCACAACCCCCCCCCAAATAATCAAAACTGGCCAGTGCTGGTATGCCAACCAGCTTCAAACTTCAGCAGTTCTTTTGCAAAAAAATGACCATATTAGCTTCTCTGGCGAGATAGGACACCTCTCCTGACTTATTGGATGTCCTGCACAGGAGAAACCTCTCTCAGATGGTGTCCCAGAGGGCTGGACACACAGGGAGGAAGTCGAAAGGGCAGACAATTTGGGGAGGCTGTCCCGCCTCCCCCGCCACCAGGCTACAGGGTCTTGTCCTGAACGATAGACTAGCAGAGCAAGTGTAATATGATTACTAGCGATAACGTGCAGTGAATGTGCTTTTACGTCCGTTTTGGGGAGCCCAGAGGGAAAATATGGCGTTTTAAGAGTAGCCTACATCAACGATAGCTAGCTAACGGTAGACTACAGAGAGAGGGTGATATTTTTAGGTCCGTTTCGGAGCGTGTACAAAAGGCCGTCTATCAGCAGTGATTGAAGAGTGCATGTCGGAGAATAGCGCGGACACGCGCTTCACACCGCGTGCGTGCACGTGCGCCACTCGGCAGAAAAGTCCTGAGCGACAGAGGGGAAATATTTCAGTCAGAACCGAAATGAGGAACCGAAATTTGCGTTCAAATCACAAAGAGTTTAACCTGAGCCAGACCGACAACAAAGATAGAAATCATATCCACTATACAGGGATAGTAGTATACAGCTGTTATACATCATATCATCTATACAGGGATAGTAGTATACAGCTGTTATACATCATATCATCCATACAGGGATAGTAGTATACAGCTGTTATACATCATATCATCTATACAGGGATAGTAGTATACAGCTGTTATACATCATATCATCCATACAGGGATAGTAGTATACAGCTGTTATACATCATATCATCCATACAGGGATAGTAGTATACAGCTGTTATACATCATATCATCCATACAGGGATAGTAGTATACAGCTGTTATACATCATATCATCCATACAGGGATAGTAGTATACAGCTGTTATACATCATATCATCCATACAGGGATAGTAGTATACAGCTGTTATACATCATATCATCCATACAGGGATAGTAGTATACAGCTGTTATACATCATATCATCCATACAGGGATAGTAGTATACAGCTGTTATACATCATATCATCCATACAGGGATAGTAGTATACAGCTGTTATACATCATATCATCCATACAGGGATAGTAGCATACAGCTGTTATACATCATATCATCTATACAGGGATAGTAGTATACAGCTGTTATACATCATATCATCTATACAGAGATAGTAGTATACAGCTGTTATACATCATATCATCCATACAGAGATAGTAGTATACAGCTGTTATACATCATATCATCCATACAGGGATAGTAGTATACAGCTGTTATACATCATATCATCCATACAGGGATAGTAGTATACAGCTGTTATACATCATATCATCCATACAGGGATAGTAGTATACAGCTGTTATACATCATATCATCTATACAGGGATAGTAGTATACAGCTGTTATACATCATATCATCTATACAGGGATAGTAGTATACAGCTGTTATACATCATATCATCCATACAGAGATAGTAGTATACAGCTGTTATACATCATATCATCTATACAGGGATAGTAGTATACAGCTGTTATACATCATATCATCCATACAGAGATAGTAGTATACAGCTGTTATACATCATATCATCCATACAGAGATAGTAGTATACAGCTGTTATACATCATATCATCCATACAGGGATAGTAGTATACAGCTGTTATACATCATATCATCCATACAGAGATAGTAGTATACAGCTGTTATACATCATATCATCTATACAGAGATAGTAGTATACAGCTGTTATACATCATATCATCCATACAGGGATAGTAGTATACAGCTGTTATACATCATATCATCCATACAGGGATAGTAGTATACAGCTGTTATACATCATATCATCTATACAGGGATAGTAGTATACAGCTGTTATACATCATATCATCCATACAGAGATAGTAGTATACAGCTGTTATACATCATATCATCCATACAGAGATAGTAGTATACAGCTGTTATACATCATATCATCCATACAGGGATAGTAGTATACAGCTGTTATACATCATATCATCCATACAGGGATAGTAGTATACAGCTGTTATAACATAATAAAACGTATGACCCACTGGTATCAGATCAGTACTCTGTATCGGCCGATACACAAGTTCAGGTATCAGAATCGGTATCGGGAAGCAAAACATGGTATCGGGCCCTCTCTAACTCCTCACCACCTCCACAGCGTCATGGGGGCATCAGCCTGTCCAGTCTGCCTCTGCAATGCCACTGCCCCAGCAGACCGCTCCATAGAGAATGGCTGATGCCACCACAGAGTCATAGAAAGTCCTCAGGAGTGCCCCCTGCACCCCAAAAGACCTGAGTCTCCTCAGCAGATACAGTCTTCTCTGGCACTTTTTTGCAAAGTGCTGTGGTGTTGTCAAGAAATCTTTTGTATTATGGTCTTGTAGTTGCGTAGTAATCTTTAAGTTTCTGGCGAGTACGTAGCCAGTTGATGTGTTTTCTCAGTGGTTTTGTTCATGACTTCATGTAACCCCCCGACCCCCCCCTTCCATCTCAGATCTGTCAAAACACCTGGTGCAGAACTACAGCGACGTGGAAGAGCTGATGGAGGCGGGAAACATCAACCGCACCACCGCCAGCACCGGCATGAACGACGTCAGCAGCCGCTCGCACGCCATCTTCACCATTAACTTCACACAGGTCGGAAAACTAGTTACTCACTTCAGAAAGTAGATCGTTTCTCCACAGGGTTGGTTTTGAATGAGTCCCTTAAAAACGAAACAAAACGTGCTTTGACTTTACGGTGAAGTGTTCTGTGTTGTGACCGTTAATTCTGGTCTCATCACAGAACAGCTAGTCTATATATCCTCGACGTTCCACTTTAGGGATTGCTCTGTTGCCCACAGAAATTCCGCCGGATTTCACTCATTTCGGCCGGATGTCCCGTCCCCTTCTTCTGTCTCTGTGTTGGCGTTCTAACCTCCGGCTGATTTGATCGATCTCTCTCTCTCTCTCTCTCTCTCTATTGCTCTCTCTCTCTATTGCTCTCTCTGTCTCTCTCTGTCTCGCTCTCTCTCTGTCTCTCTCTCTATCGCTCGCTCTCTCTATCGCTCGCTCTCTCTATCGCTCTCTCTCTCTATCGCGCTCTCTCTCTATCTCTCTCTCTCTATCTCTCTCTCTCTCTCTCGCTCTCTCTATCTCTCGCTCTCTCTCTCTCTATCGCTCGCTCTCTGTATCGCTCGCTCTCTCTCTCTCGCTCTCTCTCTCTATCGCTCGCTCTCTCTATCTCTCTGTCTGTCTCTCTATCTATCTCTCTATCTATCTGTCTCTCTATCTCTCTCTCTATCTCTCTATCTGTCTCTCTATCTGTCTCTCCCTCTCTCTCTATCTCTCTCTCTCTCTCTCTCTCTCTCTCTCTCTCTCTCTCTCTATCTCTCTATCTCTATCTCTCTCGCTCTCTATCGCTCTCTCTATCGCTCTCTCTCTATCTCTATCTCTCTCTCTCTCTCTATCACTTAGAACGGACCCACCGCTGTGCCGTTTTTGGTGGAGCTGTTCGTTTAATAGTCGACTCAGAAGAAAGCGACCATTCGGCATGTGGAGTTAAACTGACAAACATTATGTCGGCAGGATCATTTAAAAGGCAACCACGACTACATTTTTTGTACAGCCCTATTTCTGATACCGTGTTGGCAGAAATGTTGCCATGGTGGGCCGCCATTACAAAATCAACATGGAGGAAACGCTGTATAGATCAGTGTACGATGATTTTCATGCAGTCTCCACATATCACTACACCTGCTGAAGAAGACGGCGATCACCGTCGTTTACAGACAATAAACCTCTGCGGTGAACAACGTGGAGGAAATGTCCACGAGCTGCTGATTATGTGCCAGAATCCCTCCGTGTAATTGTAAACAAATATATGAAATGAACATACATTCACACGATTTTTCACGGTAAGCAACAAGCCATTATTGCATCTTTTCAACACTCAGCAAAACTCAGACAAATAGCTCTCGCTCTCCGTCTCTGTCCGCTATTTGTGTTCCAGATTTTCACCAAAAACAAACAGATTTAGGATGTGTGGAGGATGAGTTTTGTGCAGATTTCATCATATCTCAAACTGTTTTCAGTAATGTACCCCCTGGGAAATATTCTCTGAGCCAAGGACCCCCCAACGTGCTTTTTTGGTAGAGGGTAAAAAACAAACAAAGCCTGTATAAAGAGGTACATTACAGCGCTGCACCGCCACTGTCTGATTGACTAAACAACAACTTTGTAACTGAAAGACGCTCAAATGCTCCTTCAAATGTTTAAAATCCATGTAAATTAGTGTATTAGTATAGTATAATTTTCATGGAATTATGCATGACGTACCCCCTCCAGTACTCCAAAGTACCCCTAGGGGTACACGTACCCCCCATTTGAGAAACACCGCTGTAGTTCACAGTAAATAACCATATATGGTGAAAGATGTGGAGGAAATGTAGATGAGCTGCTGATTATGTGCCCTAATCCCTCTGTGTAAAATATGAAATGAACGTTAATTCACAGGATTTTTTTACTGAAGGCAACAAGCCATTATTGCATCCTTTTTTTTTAAAAGGTGCTCTAAGCGATGTTGGGTGACGTCACTTCTTGTTGACGTTCAAAGTATTTTCAAACAAAACGGAGGCTAGCTCGCCCCTCCCTCCTCCTCATCCCGTCCCCTCCCCCTCCCTTCTGTGGTTAGAGCCTGGGCTACAGTGTGTTCAGGGGACAGGCAGCTAGCAGATAGTGAGGAGATGTTTTTTACAGTGTGTTCAGGGGACAGGCAGCTAGCAGATAGTGAGGAGATGTTTTTTACAGTGTGTTCAGGGGACAGGCAGCTAGCAGATAGTGAGGAGATGTTTTTTACAGTGTGTTCAGGGGACAGGCAGCTAGCAGATAGTGAGGAGATGTTTTTTACAGTGTGTTCAGGGGACAGGCAGCTAGCAGATAGTGAGGAGATGTTTTTTACAGTGTGTTCAGGGGACAGGCAGCTAGCAGATAGTGAGGAGATGTTTTTTACAGTGTGTTCAGGGGACAGGCAGCTAGCAGATAGTGAGGAGATGTTTGCTGTATGTGACAAAAAATGTTGTAGCCTAAAAAAGGCGTGACATCGCGTAGAGCACCTTTTTAATATTCAGCAAAACTCAGACAAATGGTTCCCGCTCTCTGTCTTTTGTCAGGCCAAGTTCGACGCAGAGATGCCCAGCGAGACGCTCAGTAAGATCCACCTGGTGGATCTGGCCGGCAGCGAGCGAGCCGACGCCACCGGAGCGACGGGCGTCCGCCTGAAGGAAGGAGGAAACATCAACAAGTCGCTGGTCACCCTGGGCAACGTCATCTCTGCACTTGGTCAGAAACAGAAGAAGATGACGATGATCTGAAATCTGTTTTTTTACATTTTCATCTGTCTATATTTTGTGTTTTACATTTTGATTTGATCCTTTTATTTCCGTGTCATGCACACAAAGTGCCCAACCCTGATGGCTTTATAAGACCACCACATTTTAAGTTTCATGGTTATCAAAAACGAACTGCGCCAACCTGCACCACCAAACACAACAAACAGTCGTCCAGCCAATAACTGACAAGAAGGAGCTGGTTGAGCCATCACCGCAGCAGCGTTAGCCAGTAGGCTACTTCCACAATGCACGCTAATGACTAAACCAACTCCTCCTTGTCTGTTATTGGCTGGAACACTGTTTATGTTTGGTGGTGCAGTTTGTTTTTGTTGCCGTTTGTGGAGCCTGGGCTGTCTACAGAGACCACTTTTTTTTTTTTTTTTACAGTGTGTTCAGGGGACAGGCAGCTAGCAGATAGTGAGATGTTTTTTACAGTGTGTTCAGGGGACAGGCAGCTAGCAGACAGTGAGGAGATGTTTTTTACAGTGTGTTCAGGGGACAGGCAGCTAGCAGATAGTGAGGAGATATTTTTTACAGTGTGTTCAGGGGACAGGCAGATAGTGAGATTGTTTTTTACAGTGTTCAGGGGACAGGCAGCTAGCAGATAGTGAGGAGATGTTTTTTACAGTGTGTTCAGGGGACAGGCAGCTAGCAGATAGTGAGGAGATGTTTTTTACAGTGTGTTCAGGGGACAGGCAGCTAGCAGATAGTGAGGAGATGTTTGCTGTATGTGACAAAAAATGTTGTAGCCTAAAAAACGCGTCACATCACTTAGAGCACCTTTAATCCTCCTGCTGACTGGAGGATCTGTCTTCCTGTTTTCTGTTCCAGCTGACATGACGCAGGACAGCGTGAACACCAACCTGAAGAAGAAGTCGGTGTTTGTTCCCTACAGAGACTCGGTGCTGACGTGGCTGCTGAAAGACAGCCTGGGCGGCAACTCCAAGACCATCATGATCGCCAGTGAGACGAAAACATGAAATCACATACACACGTTTCAAATCTTAGAGACCGAATCACGGTGACAAAAACAGTTACTTGACTGTCATTCTCTTTGCAAACATGAAAATGAACTAATGTGAGTCACTGAAGCAGATATGAAATGAAAGCCAACTCAAACTACACTCTCAGCATTTTCGTAAGCCTGCCCCTGAAGCTACTGCAGCTTCAGGGAAAACTGCAGCTGACGTTAACGTTACAGAAACTACCGAAAATGAGCCAGATGAGGCTGATGCTTTACGCGACAACGTTACAAAAAATGTATGGCGTTGTCGCTCTGGGACACGGGCGAGAATGAGGCTGGGAGGGAAAAATCACAGTGTACTCACTACAAAAAACTAGACTACACCACTGATCGGGTCTGTAAAAAACATTATTTGATGCATGTGTTTCTCTTTGCAGCCGTTTCCCCCGCCGATGTGAACTACGGCGAGACGCTCAGCACCCTGCGATACGCTAACCGAGCCAAGAACATCATCAACAAACCCACCATCAACGAGGACTGCAACGTCAGGCTGATCAGAGAGCTGCGGGCCGAAATCGCCCGACTCAAAGCTCTGCTGATTCAGGGCAACCAGGTAAACAAACCCGGACCGATAAGACGGTTACAAAGAGTCTGCAGCAGGTCTCACTCTGCTGCTGTCGCCGTTCCTGTCTCAGGATTCAGATTAACAGATGTTGAGTGAGGATGGTTGAAAAGGTAGGGATGTAACGATGGACTCAACTTAGGATTTGATACGATACACCATCTTAAGGCTCTGACACACCAACCAGACGGCAGAAAAGCCAGTCGGACTGATCAGTCTCCCCGTGTTGGTCCAAAAAGTGCATCAGAACACACTGAAGCGACGCTGACTTGAGCGTACGTTCTGCGCGTGCGCGAGACGTAATACGTCTCCATAACAGCAGGCGGCGCTAATCTGTATTGTCGCCCCAAAAAAATGAAAACCGGCAGCTGATTGGACGAACCCGTCATGTGGGTCTGGCGATCCCGTACGTGTTTCTGGAAACATTTTAAGCGAGAAATGGGCCGTGCAGTTGCTGAATCTGTCTTCATTTTAAAAAAAAAAAAGAAGAAGGAAAAATGTAAAAGATTTTGAGAGGCGTTCGTCAATCCCCCAAATTAAAGCCGACAGCTCCTCCGACTGACGACGGCACGGGACACACCGACCAGACTCCAGTCACCGACCCCGCCAGACTGTCCGACGGCCGATAAACGGGTTGGTGCGTCGGCGCCTTTTTAAAGTGACGATACGATGTTCTCAGGATCAGAATAAGCTGCAGACACATGAGTGGAAGTTATTCCTTTATTTCTATAAACTGTGCAAAACAGCAGATGTGTCCTCTTATCAGAAGTGACATAAATAAATAGAAAAAAATCTTTTGTTCAATGCGGCCGCAGTGTGAACAACCGAGGCGGATTTGATGCCACTTTTATGCCAATCTACATGGACATTTTGTCACACTTACGCGCTGGCTGGAGTCATCCCGAGACACAGACAGTAACATTAAAAACCTGACTAGGCTACAACATGGAGAACAGTGATGGAGCAGGTCACTGGAGGGAGAGGGAGGTGTTAGACCTAATCAGTGTATTCAATTAAGTTTTATTTATAGTATCAAATCATAACAAGAGTTATCTCGAGACACTTACAGATAGAGTAGGACTAGACCACACTCACAGATCCAGGGTACAAGCGGCCGAGATGGGTTTCCTCAGGAGGGTAGCTGGCGTCTCCCTTAGAGATAGGGTGAGAAGCTCAGTTATCCGTGAGGAGCTCGGAGTAGAGCCGCTGCTCCTTCACGTCGAAAGGAGCCAGTTGAGGTGGTTCGGGCATCTGGTAAGGATGCCCCCTGGGCGCCTCCCTAGGGAGGTGTTCCAGGCACGTCCAGCTGGGAGGAGGCCTCGGGGGAAGACCCAGGACTAGGTGGAGGGACGTCCAGCTGGGAGGAGGCCTAGGGGAAGACCTAGGACTAGGTGGAGGGACGTCCAGCTGGGAGGAGGCCTCGGGGAAGACCCAGGACTAGGTGGAGGGACGCCCAGCTGGGAGGAGGCCTCGGGGAAGACCCAGGACTAGGTGGAGGGACGTCCAGCTGGGAGGAGGCCTCGGGGGAGACCCAGGACTAGGTGGAGGGATTATATCTCTAACCTGGCCTGGGAACGCCTCGGGATCCCCCAGTCGGAGCTGGTTAATGTGGCTCGGGAAAGGGAAGTTTGGGGTCCCCTGCTGGAGCTGCTACCCCCGCGACCCGATACCGGATAAGCAGACGAAGATGGATGGATAGACCACACTCTATAATTTACAAAGCCCCAACAATTACAATAATTCCCTCAAGAGCAAGCATTAGCGGTAGCTATAGCGACAGTGGCGAGGAAAAACTCCCTTTCGGGAAGAAACCTGGGACAGACCCAGACTCTTGGTAGGCGGTGTCTGACGGCGCCGGTTGGGGGTGTGATGAACAGTGGCAATAATAGTCACAATAAAGAAAATGGAACAGTGACTACAATGGTAGTCGTAGTAGTTCATGCTCTTAAATGTTACGGCTGCCGTTACACAAACATTTTGAAATAAAAGCAAAATGCTGACTTCCTCCATAACCTCCCTAACGTCAGTGCAGCAGCGCGCTGCGTCTGATGTCAGTGTTATTGTTCTTTTGCGCACGCGGGTCAGTTTGAAACCGCAAACTAGTTCACGCTGGAACCTGATATAGGCCACATTTTAAAAGGTCATGGGAACAGGCAAACAAAAAATCAGATCTGAGCAAAAAATCTGAATTAAGCACGAAGACTTGAGGTGTGAACGTAGACAAAGGGACGTCGGAAACTAAATTAGAAAAGGATGAAGCAGTTTGAGGGAAAGTGACGTACTTGTTGGACTGGAATCGTGAGACAGCTTTAGAGGATTTTATTTTGCTATACCCCTTTATGACATCCGGTTGTCAGTAACATGCTACTAACTTTTAACAGTCTTGATTATTATGATGAAAAAGTCACTGCATGAATGTCACTGAGGATACAACCCAGTTTGTGCTTGTGTTTGTGTGTCAGATTGCTCTCCTGGACTCGCCCACTGCTCTGAGTATGGAGGAGAAACTGCACCAAAATGAAGCCAGAGTAAGTCTTTAAAAAAATGTAATTATTGCACCAGAAAGCGTGGTGACTGCTGCACCAAACTACACCATCTTTTGAGATTTAAGTGAACTGAGAATGTGGCTTTGTTTGTGTTGATCTCTGCTCTGCTGATGAACTTGTTCGGTTGTTTGTGTTTTAGCCTTTATTTGTTTTTTTTGTGTTTGCAGGTCCTGGAGCTGACTAAAGAGTGGACCAACAAATGGAACGAGACTCAGAACATTCTCAAGGTACGTTTTTCTATCATCCCTGTTCTACTCATGCTCACTGTGTGTGTGGACTTTAATTGTAAAATGTTTAAAGGTCCTATGACATGCTTCTTTTTGGATGTTTTTATATAGACCTTAGTGGTCCCCTAATACTGTATCTGAAGTCTCTTTTATATAGTCCTTAGTGGTCCCCTAATACTGTATCTGAAGTCTCTTTTATATAGACCTTAGTGGTCCCCTAATACTGTATCTGAAGTCTCTTTTATATAGACCTTAGTGGTCCCCTAATACTGTCTCTGAAGTCTCTTTTATATAGGCCTTAGTGGTCCCCTAATACTGTATCTGAAGTCTCTTTATATAGACCTTAGTGGTCCCTTAATACTGTATCTGAAGTCTCTTTTATATAGACCTTAGTGGTCCCCTAATACTGTATCTGAAGTCTCTTTTATATAGACCTTAGTGGTCCCCTAATACTGTATCTGAAGTCTCTTTTATATAGACCTTAGTGGTCCCCTAATACTGTATCTGAAGTCTCTTTTATATAGACCTTAGTGGTTGACGGCCGACCATGGTTGTATTTCAGTTAGTCTAATAGCTGGTTTGATTTGCATTGAGAGATGATTTTATGGAAAGTACCCCATGTTAATCTCTAGGTATGGTGAAGGGTATGTGATGATGATGTGGGGGTGGGGATGATGTGAAGGGGATGTGATGATGGGGGGGTATGGTGAAGGGTATGTGATGATGGGGGGGTATGGTGAAGGGTATGTGATGATGGGGGGACCAAGGGATCTTTATCAGGATCATAGTATCCTGGATCCATGAAATAACTGGCCTTTCAAAATAAAAGTCTGCCTGCCTCTATGGGAATCTAACATAGGGGTGAACTGACTTATGTCCCCCTGTATTTTAAGGAAGAACATTTATTTATTTATGATACATTATTCATTCACAAAGACAATCGGTGTCCTTAAAGGCTGGATTTTTCCTCATTTTTTAATTAAGGCATTAAGATCAATTTCCTAAAGATGATTATTTTAGCATGAACTTTAGCATGGGTTCCTAAACTCAGGAGCAGCTGTGTGTGTGTGTGTGTGTGTGTGTGTGTGTGTGTGTGTGTGTGTGTGTGTGTGTGTAAAATGTGGCACAAATGTCTACTTATTTTTATTATTTTATTTTGATATCATTTTTCTTTAGTCAATATTTTGCACATTCTATCCTCTTCATTGTAAACACTGTACAGCTCTTTTAATTTGACACATTTTTGTTATTGTACATTTTAATTTCATAGCAAAGAAACTCCCGCACACTCACACACACAATATATAAAGTTTTAATAATAGGCAGCGTTTCGGTACTAGACCGTCTTCAGGCAGAATGATATTTCTGACTCTTGACTCTTGCGGTATTTGCAGTACAAGGCAATAAAAATAGTTCCTATGTGAAAGCGTACTTGATAAACCTGATTGTGACTGTGATGTGTGCAGGAGGAGACTCTGGCTCTGAGGAAAGAGGGGATCGGCGTGGTGTTGGACTCGGAGCTGCCCCACCTCATCGGCATCGACGACGACCTGCTCAGTACCGGCATCATCCTGTACCATCTGAAGGTCCGAAATCCCCCGAAAACGCTTCAGAGCCTGAATCATCTGGGCCCAGTTTTTCAAAAAATGTAATCTGGGTCAAATTGATCCGGATTTTGGAAATCCCATGTTTTGCTATCCAGGATCACCTGATCCGTCTTACCTTTATGCCAGTTTTTAAAAGGAACATTGGATTGGATGACTGTGATCCAAATACCAAATTTCAGGATTACCAAATCCTGTTTAGCAGAGCCTTAAAGGGAACCAACAGTGTAGCCTACTGGCTTAGCAAAGAACAACTGCCCCGTAGTCAGGTCGGTGTCGGGCTTACGTCTACTCTAGCACGTTTTCATTTTTAAAGGTCCTATGACACGTTGCTTATTTTCGTGCCATGGGACCTTTTAAGAGGCTGTTTGAGACTAAAGGGATTTCCATCCACACAAAGAGTTTTAGCTCCAGTAGCAGAACTAATCTGCGTCCACATTAACACGCCTGACAACACACGTATCACATGACCAGTCACACACACACACACACACACACTGGGCATGTGCGTACCGGTCTTAACAGGAAGCAGATTGTCTGTCGTTACTCTGAAATGACGTAAAAGCTGTGTTAGAAACCGTTCCGTCACTCACTGTTCCCTATGTAGTGTTTATTAAATAGTGAACTATAGAGGGAACGACCAAACCAGATTTCGGACACTACGCTGAAAACATGGTTGCGTCAGTAAATGCTCCAGTTATTTTGGGAGACGGAGGCATCATGTAAACATCATGTAAACAAACCGAACACTCGGGAGGATAGTTTATTGTTGCGTTTATTCAACTGCCGCCAACCTTACATTTACGACCCTTCCGTAAGCCATTGCTGTAAGCCTTAAAGGCACAGTAACCTGTCACTTGCGGTGCATAACATATCAGAGTCCAACAGGACACAATACTGAACATTTTCAGACATAACATGTTCTCCCCACCCCCCCTGGAAACTGAAACATAAAATCCAGCCCACATTTCCCAGTGTCACTATCACCCTGTCACATAGTCCCCATGCCAGATTGGCGGGACCCTCATTCTCTGAGGGCGTGCTGGCCGTGAAGCTGTGTCAGTCGGTGCTGATGGATTGTGTGGCGCTGATAGTCTTAATTAGCTTTGTAGCAACCCATATGGCAACGCCTTGACTGTAACGGACGTTGATTAATATCAAAGAGTTACGCACTAAAGCTTTAAGAAACGAAAGCCCGCTCCATTTTTCCTTTTCATTTTTCGCGGGTGCTTCTTCTCCTCCGGGAAAACATGGCCGCGTTGCATTGTGGTATACGGGAATAAAATGTGTGCATTGTGGGTGTTTTATAGTGGACTATATAGTCGGGCTGGTGGTAGTTGTTTAGTTGCAAAAAAAAGCCTACGGAGACAAGATCAAACGGTAGTCATTTGTTATCCTTGTTGAAATAACCAGTCAGTCAGCCTGGGATGTTGTTTTTTCCCCCAGGAAAGGGAGTCATGTTATGGGGCGTAATGAATCAGGGAAGGACCCTTCATGACTGATAAGACCCAATGAGAAGGCTAACGTTGTCGTTTCCAAATGTCTCCCTTTGTGTCCGTCCGGGAGCATGCCTATGGTCCCACAGCCCAATGGTCCCACAGCCCTATGTTCCCACAGCCCTATGGTCCCACAGCCAAATGTTCCCACATTTCCTTTTTCATAAATTTGTATCAGATTTTATCCCCCTAACCCTAAAAAATGTTGTGGGAGGATAGGGCTTAAATTGAAGAGAAATGTAGGAACACAAGACCTAATTTTGAAAATGTCCTAGAAATGTGGGACCATAGGGCTGACCCTGTCCGTCCATACTACAAAGCAACCCCGGAGTTTTCGGGGAGCAGCACTGTTTCCAAACGTCTCCGTTTTAGGGGCTCAAACGCCGCAGTAGTGTGGACGCGAGGCGTCAACGTAGAGACATTTTTTAAACCAAAACGTAGCAATGTAAATGTAGTCTCAGTGTGTGTTTCTTTATCTTTTTCTCCTTCCATTTCAGGAGGGACGGACATACGTGGGAAGGGAGGACGCGTCCACAGAGCAGGACATCAGTAAGTTTGTCAAATGCTGTTTTTTTTTTTTTTAAATCAACAACCAGTAGGAATTAATTTGAACAAGCTGCAGTGGAAGATACCATTACACCAACAGTGTTACAAAACAAGGAAAACCTGTTTTACAGCACTTATTTCATTTAACTGGAATTGTCACAGAAAAGCAGAGATACGAAAACACACATTTGCAAATACTCGACCACATGCCTACTTTTAATATAGAAATACCATGTTTATACATCACACAAACCTCATGTACCAGTTGTTGATATATAAAAGTCAAACGATGTTCTTCCTTTTCCCCGAAAGATGTTTGATTTCCTCAAACCTGTTTCGCTCAACACTAACCTTTTTTTAAATCCGCTTTTGTTGCCGGAAGTAAAACATGCAGTTGCCATTTGTAGTTTTTATACTTTGAGTAATTAAGCAGTTATACATCAGCCAAATAATGGAAATATGACCAAAAAAAAAACATGTACAAATATTCTTTCTCAGTTGAATGAAATGACATTACATTGCTGATTCTTGTAGGTGTGCAGAAGTGAATTTATTTTTTGTGTAATCTCCACGTCTCTCCTGTGTTGTCTCTTCCTCCTGCAGTCCTGCACGGTCTGGACCTGGAGAGCGATCACTGCATGTTTGAGAGCCAGAACGGCAAAGTGACCCTGGTGCCGCTCGGCAGAGCCCAGTGTTCAGTTAATGGCGTTCAGGTGACGGAGCCGATGGCGCTCAACCAAGGTACAGAGAAATCCGAAACCTCTGACGTCTCATCAGCCGCCTTAAATGTTTAATCTTCAGACGTGAAAGAGGAATCTGTCCTGGACTGTTCTCAGTTGCTGTCGTGTTGTCGTCTAGGTGCTGTTATTCTGCTCGGCAGGACCAACATGTTTCGCTTCAACCATCCGAAAGAGGCGGCCAAGCTGAGGGAGAAACGCAAGGTAAGATTTGATCTTCTGAAGGTTGGACTGAACCTAGTCTATATCCACGACGTTCCACTTCTGGGATTGCTCCGTTGCTGCCCAAAATTCTGCCAGATGTCCCTCATTTTCGGCCGGATGTCCCGTCCCCTTCCTCTGTCTCTGTGTTGGCGTTCCAACCTCCGGTGGGTTTCTGAGGACTATGGTGAACTGCTCCTCAGATCTCTGCAGGGTGAATCCAGACAGCTAGCTAGACTATCTGTCCAATCTGAGCTTTCTGTTGCACGACTAAAACAACTTCTGAACGTCCACATGTTCCACCAAAACCAGCTCCTTCCTGAGACTATTTAGCAGAGGCACCGTGGCTCCGTCCGGAGCTTAGCCCCGCCCACGACGATTGTGATTGGTTTAAAGAAATGCCAATAAACCAGAGCAGGTTGTCCTCCCATCCAGGAATGCTGTGTGGACTAGACAGACCCTCCTCTGCAGCTCTGTGGAGGAAGGTCTGGCAAAGCGAGACTACACTGAGCCTGTTTTCAGCTGAGACAGTGACTATGTTTACATGCACCTATTATTACGGTTTTTGCCCGTTTTTTTTTCCTACTTAGCTGTTTACACGGCTAATGAAAGTGAATATTCCACTAATATTCAATACATATAGGCATTGTTGCATCTAACTAATATTTCCTTTTACATGCAGCCATGGAAAACATATTTTTTCCCAAGTGTCCCAGCGGTGGAGGACTTGTTGGCGCGTTTGAACACAGCCTCCCTCTTTCATTCCTTCAACCAGTTCCTCAAAAGGTCGTCGTTGTCCAAAACGGCGCATAGCCAAAAACCTGTCGATGTCCATCGTTCATCATGTTTAAAACTAGCTGTGTTTCTCCTTTTTCACAACGCACAGAGCTGACCGTAAGCCGCAAACAGGCAAGAGGCCAGAAACTGTCGCAAACTGCTGTAAAAACCCTGATTGAGACGCAGATTCTGAATGCAAGGACGATACATTTAGGCATTGTTGCATCTAAAGTGCAACCGATGCAACGTATGTGGGACTTCTAGCCGTCCTTGTCCCTGGTTAGGCTTTTAGAAATGACTTTTAATGGCTCTTAGAGAACAAACTTAACAATTGAAGCAGACAAACGGGCAGTCACAGATGCATAAAAACTGAAAGTCAAGCAGACATGGAGCACGGCAGCGGCCACGTACAGTACACGCATAACGACGAACGATACAGCAGACTGAGGCAGAAACCTAGACGGTTAAAAGCTGACAGTTAAAGCAAACAGTCACATAAATACATAACAATCAACAGTAAAACAAACACAGACAGGCAGACTTATGTAACTAAGGAAGAGAAGTAAAGACATTTACTAAAATAACTAAGAATTAACAAACAAACTGACTTACTCCTCTTCATCCCCTATGGGACATCAGGCTTCAGTGAGCCCTCTCCATTGCATTGGGTCCCTGGCAGCATGTTGGGCCTCTCCCCATGACAGCTTCATCTCTTCCAGCTCTTGTGTCACAGTTCTGGGTCAGGTGGTTTTGGGCCTCCCAGGGTTTCTTTTGCCAGGTGGTGTCCACCTTAAGGCGACTTTTGTGACGCGGTCCTGCTCCATCCTCAACACATGTCCCAGCCATCTCAGGCGTCTGTGCGTAATCCCCTTGGTGATGCTCCGGCTTCCCGCTTTCTTGTACAGTTCGTTGTTGGAGATCTCATTAGGCCAAAAGATCTGAAGAATAAACAAAAGAGCGTAAATGATGTCCAAAGAATGCTTCTGCTTCTAAAACCCGAGTAATACCGGCATATCGCACAGAAAATGCTAAAAGGCCTTATTCTGAATCTCCAAACGGAATAAGCTGTTGACCTGTGACTTGATCCTGTTTTTAAATTCAGAGTATTGTCATATTTGTAATAATAGGGGAGTATTAGTGTGCATGTAAACATACTCGGTGATGTTGTTGCTGACTCTCTGACCTTCCACTTTTCCCCCCCGTCAGAGTGGCCTGCTCTCTACGTTCAGCCTCTCTATGACCGATCTGTCCAAGTCCTGTGAGAGCCTGTCCACTGTGATGCTCTACAACCCCGGGTGAGTGCATGAACACAAACGCACCAAACATCAGCCGCATGCGATTATCAGCTCAGACCCTGCAGTGCATCTCCCCTCTGCATCAAACCCCCCCCACCTCAGGATTTCAGATTCTCTACTTTTCAGAGCTTCTGATCAAGTTTATCTGCTTTCATACAGCACTCACAAAGAACAAAATACCTAAGGCTATGTTCACACTTGGTGTCT